>NC_033638.1:6143473-6166930 GCF_001540865.1 Ananas comosus
CAAAATCACTTCAGAAAAATCACTTTTATTTAAACTCCGCCAAACGCTCTGCCGCTTTTAACCAAAATCACTTCTCCAAACCAAAATTACTTTTTCAGAAGCTAGGCCAAACAGGGCCTAAGATTGCTTGGACAAATGTTTGTGGAATATTTGAGTGTATGCCGATTCTCGTCAAATTTTTGGCTTGCTTTTTTTGAAAGATTTTTTTCCCTTTTTCTTTTTTGAGGGGGGATATTTTTTGAACTTTAATAAAAATATCTAATATATCTCTTGTTGATCAAAATATTCTTATTAATTTTAAAAATTTCTTCAAATACGCCATTAGTTCTAGCGTTTACTAATGGAATTTGGCGTTTAAAAAGATTTTTTAGGAATAGAAGAGTGAGTTTAAAACTTTTGAACAGTAGTAAGTGGTGTATAAACAAAAGTATTTTTTTTTAGTAATACTATTAGTACAATCTAAAATAAGATATACATCTCGCACTACTTCATCCAAAGATTATTAATTTTCTGCTTATCACATCTTTTTTTTATTTTTACTAAAAATAATTTGGATTATTGTAAATCCTTGGATTGACGCTCCTCTTTTGGGGCGTGCAAGTAGAATATCTCTGTTTCATTTTCTGTACTTGGCTTACAAATAGATCCCGCAATTTTTATTTTTCTATCAGGAGCTTTTGCTTATGTACCACTTCTGCTGTTCAAAAGTTCTAAATTTATCTCTCATTTTTCAAAATACCTTTCTAAAATTTCGGACCCATTCGTGAACTCTAGAGAGGTAAGGGTGTATTTGAAAAAAAAAAAAATTAAGTGAATAAGGACATTTGGTCAATCAGAAAGAAATTAGATTTTTTTTGAAATTTTGAAGGGCGTATTAGATATTATGTAATACCCACTTTAACTAATGTAATTTTTTTTTAGTTTAAGCTTTTATAGCTAATTAATATAAAAACTGTGCTAAAATTTTGTGGCTTAGTTAGTTATTAACATTTAATTAGTAGAGTTTTATTCGCTACAAAATAATTTAAATTAAACTATTAAATTTGATGAAATTATCAAATTTAATTATTCCAACACCATCAATCACAGTTCAACAACATATAAGTATATAACCATTTAGTCAACACCTAAGTTTGAAGACCATGTTTTATTTATGGCTTCATTAAAATATTTTTTATTTTATTTACTTAAAGTTTTGTTAGCATACTTATTTGGGAAAGGGATATATCACCGTACTCATTCAAGGGCTCTTATTTTTTTAGGGATAATATCTAACATGCCCTTCAAAATTTTAATAATATCTTATTTATCCCCGGAGGACCAGAATACACTTGTTGATTTAAAAAATTTCTTCAAATATTCTTATTGTTTCTAGAGTTTACTAATGAGATTAGATTTTAGAAAGATAGTTTTATAATTTTTAGATAAAATCAAAAATTTTGAATAGTAGTGAAGGGCAAATAAGCAAAAGCGCATGCGTTTTTACTAGTCTTAGTAATTTTTTTTCTTTTTTCTTTTTCACTGAAAACTATTTGGGCTTTTGTGAATTTTAGGATAGCGGAGATTTACAAAAACTTTTTAAATCACACCATGACAAAACTTTTTGTTAAATTACGCATGGTGTTTTTAAACTGCACTGTGATTAAAAACACTTTTTTTTTTCAATTGTTCGTAAAATCCTAACCCTAAGAAGTATCCGTGAAAGAACCTATATACCATATAATATTTGAGCAATCAGAGATCATAACTTTTTATTTTTGAAACACACGTACGAGATTCGAACACCTGACCACCTAAATGGATTCATTGTTCTTCAAAAACATATAATTAATCGAACGAATAATAATAATGATGATGATTACAAAAGAGGAGTGGTTTGAACTTTGAAGCCACCACACAATGACACAAGAGGAGTTAGTGTGGAATATGAATTCATGGGAATTAAGGATTTGTTTTGAGTTAGTTGAGATTGATGGGAAAGAGTGGTTGGAATGGAACACCCCTCTCCACTCTTTATGATGAGAATAAGACTCGTCAAAAAAGGTGGGTGGTAGGGGGGATGGGAAAATAAAGCCTTATCTTTTACAAACACAAGCACATGTTTGACAAGTGGTTTGAAAAACAATCTAGGTGGGGAAGCCTTCTAAAATACTACTTTTATTTGGAAAAATTTCAAATTTCGCCCCTGTGATTTCGTACTTTCTGACTTTAGTACATTGTGGTTTAAAATTTTTTTTTTTTTTTGTTATTCTCTCCACTATTTTTTTTTATTAAATTAGTGACAAAGTTAAAACTAAAGAATATTAAAGTAAATATTCGATAGAGTATAGGTGGGGTATCTGAAATTTTTTGTATATAATTTAATAAAAAGTTAACAAAGAGGCTGATGAAAAGAAAAAAATAAAACTATAGGGTACTTAAATGAGAAAAGGCGAAACCACATAGGTGGTATTTGAAGTTTACTCTTTTTATTTTTATGTTTTTTTGTTTGTATTAGCTAAATTTGTCTTTGGGTCTTACGCCTTAAAGAATGGGACAAAACTTGAGTGGAAAGCTTTCCAAAGACGTTGTCTTGGAGAGCCTCGAGGTCCGATCTACTGCCGCGTGTTAATTTTTATATATAATTTGGAAATTTAATTTTGAATTTTTTTTATAAATTTGAATCGGTTTTAGATCCGTTATGGAGAAAATAATTCATTTCTTAGTTTTTCATGTGCAAAGTAATATATCTTTCTCAGGGGGCAATGCCTCAATCCCAACAAGGATCGAAGGGCGACCTTTTCACTCTGAAATCAGAATCGGAATGGACAAATCTGTTTGTCCGTATTTGGTATGCGGAATTTTCATTCTGATTTTGGTTTCCAGGTAAATGAAAATTCCCTCCAATAATCTCTTTTTTCAAATTGAAAATTAAATTCGGACGGAATGAATTTGCTCGGATTAAATTTAACTTTTTTAAACTTATTTTTAATTAAAACATGAGTTTAAGTTTAAAAATTATATTTATAAATTTAAATTTTTAATTTGAACTTAAATTAAAAATTAAAATTCAATCAACCATTTCGAATCTAATTTATTGAATTTAAATTTAAATTTAATTTAAAATCTAAAGTTTGATTCAAATTTTATTTAAAATTTAAATTAAATTTATGGATTCAAATTGAAATTTATATTATAATTTTAAGTGTAAATTTGAATAAATCAAAATTTAGTTTTATATTTTAAATTATTCGTTCAATTTCAAATTTTAACTTNCAACCATTTCGAATCTAATTTATTGAATTTAAATTTAAATTTAATTTAAAATCTAAAGTTTGATTCAAATTTTATTTAAAATTTAAATTAAATTTTTTTTTTGAGAGAGAAAGGTAGCATGCTACCCGCTTCGTTTATTTTATTTAGAAATAAACTTAACTAGAAATGTGAATCAACTAGGATTTGAACTTGAATACCAACCACCAAGCTCTTTGCCACTTGCGCTAGAGACTTTTTAATATTTAATTTTTTGCATAAATTTAAACTAATATATTATAAAGATAAAATTTGCATATTAATTTTAATTACGTTTCTGATGTCTATATGAACCAAACACCGACAATGGGAATAATTTATTTCGATTCCGATAGTGATTCCGACCGCGAATCAAGCACACCGATAGTGTTGTCGCTTTTTTTTTTTTAATACTAAAATTCAAAAAAGGAATCTAGAGAGGAGGATTACTACCATTTCTTGCATCCATATTGCTCCTAATTTGGATTGTTTTCTCTACATAACGGGTCTAAAACGGACTTCAAATTTATTAAAATATATCCAAAATTTAATTTTTTAAGATATGTGCAAAAAGTAACTCTTTACTTCACAATCCTATTTACAGGCAGGTTCTCGCATAAAGTAAAAACAAAATCACAAGATAGCAAAACGAAAATGTGCTAAACCACAGAAGATCTGATTTAACCTTTTTCCGTTGCTTAATTTGATCTTATTTCCAAAAATTTTCTAAATTTAAGCTTGTATAAAATATATTTCTAGAAACAATAACACAAGCAAAAAAAACTTTTATTTTACTGGAACGCTGCCAAATTCTAAAGATGGTGACCGATTTACCGTCTTTAAAAGACAAAATTATTATCATTTTTTTAAAAGACAGTAAACCATTCACAATCTTCAAGCTAAACAAAGTTTCAAATAACGACATGGCAAAAAATTTTCACCTAGAATCCCACACAATAAGTGTTTTCAATGTCTTTTTCTGACCGAAACTGTATTTAGAAAATAGTGAATCATTCATCATCCGTCACTTCTAACATTGTCTAGTAGTCCGTAGACTCTGCTAAGCTGACACTGACTTGGTTGGGACGTGAGAGAAAAAAAATTTTAGGGTTGGTATGAGGTCCAATTTGGTTTGGAACAGTTACTAAAAATAATAATAACAATCACTTACTTACATTATCTCAGAAAAGGTGAATAAACCCCCAACCTCTAGGACGGTTTTTGGATACGTTACCAAGTTAACCGCAGCAGTTGGCCGACTAAAGTCGGATGCGATTGCCGCGCTCAATTTTCGTGCAATAAACTCTGTGAAACAACTGATTACTTATAGCTGCAAGAGGAAATAACAGTAAGAAAGTATTAATAATAATGCGATTAAAATAAAACAGGATGATGGTGTTATCAGTGTTCTTCACTAATTGGACTCTGGGTACTACCTACCTTGATAAGAAAACACTTGTTTTGTTTCAAAGACAATAAATTAACCCTGAATTGATTTGTGGGTTTTAGTGGCCTATTATGTGGACACCTTGCCTTCTAACTATGGTAACATTCTTCTAAGGGTAAATTACACTTTTGGTCCTCAAACTATGAGGCAATTGACACTTTAATTCACTGCAATTTATGGCTCAAACAATGGAGCACATGACACTTTAATTTCTGGCTCGAACTGTAAGATATCTGACATTTTAGTCCTCGTACTTTTTGAATTGTTACAATCAAGTCCCACAATCTAATTTTTTTTGAGTAAATATTGAAGAGTTACTAAATAGCGAAGTAATGTAGCATTTTAATTAATATTGCATCATCAAATAGGATATTACTACATTCAAAAAGTTGGAGAACTAAAATGTGGCATGTCTCATAATTCTAAGCCAAAAATTGCAACTAACTAAAATTTGAGTACTAAAGTGTCAACTTGCCGTATAGTTCGAGCCAGAAACTACAATGAATTACAATTCAAGGACTAAAATGTCACGCAGCTCATAGTTTGAGGACTAAAAGTGTAATTTACCCTTCTTCCAACAATCTCTCGATTTTGTCGTTTTTGTCGTCTAGTAAGAGAGATAAGCTGAGATAAAGAGAAATAGAAAAAGGTGAAAATTGCATATATGTATAATATAAAATTCAACAATTCCAACATGTTTTATGTTATTAGAACATATATGCTCCAAAGTTTTTGATGTAATTGTTTGTTATCTGTTCAGACAGTGCACAAGCCAAAAGTCAAAAACAGAAGCAGAAGAATCATCAGAAAAAGAAAGTTCGGTCTCCGGAGAAGAGAGCAGAACAAATTTCTAATTCAGATGTGTGGTCATGAATAAGCAAGATTAACCTGTCAAATTAACGTCCTCTTATTTATGTCAACAACTGGGACAAAATCTATTGGTCGGTGATCACCTCTGTTCACGCGTTAGCGACTTTGAAAGTTTGTCTATGGTCTATACGCTTTAGAAACTGAATAGAATAGAAACAAACTTACATTTAAGATTGTAATCAGCTACAAGAAATTCGCTTTGATATATCTTCCGCAAGGGACGTTAGTGACCGCCATCTACATTGACGAGCTTTCTGGAAGATGTTCGGCAGCATCAACCTTTTTCTGATGAATGAGAAACAACATACCATGTTAAGAGATATTGACAATAAAGCTCGGGCAGTCAGGGTTAAGTCATAATTCTGTACAACAAAGTTGGTAAATATGCAAAAGTATCAATAGCCAATTAAAGGTCTAACAGAACCATCAATAAGCGGAAAAGCACTATTAATGGCTATTTCAAACTTTTTTGAGGTATTATTAGGACTATGAACTCATGGCAGTTTAGTAACAAGGTTAACGCTCTCCATTGAACGAATAAAGGTCCAAACATGTAGTACACGGCCCGTACGTCCCCAGCAGAAGCTTTTGCGAAAATGTTGTTTGAGTAGCACTGTTTGGAATAGCACTAAGAACTACGACATTAAATGCCCTCAACAGATTCCTACTGCAGCAGAAACAAAAGCGCCAACTTGGAGCCTCTGAATTTGGGGACCAAAAGCGCTTTTCAACATCGCGCGCCAAAGACAAGTTTAGCATGCCAAACACTTAACTGCTGCTGCTCAAAGTAGAGAGGAATAGAAGCCAAGCCGAACAGGCCTTTCCACATCAAAATACATAAAACAGAAAAAGCATATTATCCAGCTATAACTTGTACAAGTACTGCCACTCATGCCCACTACAGAGAACGGATCCTTTTGAAGACTCGTCTTGAGATCATAGGGAGTAAAGAAATTATACCTTCTATTTGCAATAAATGCTTCCTCAGCAGTACAGCAGGTAGATTGTTGGGAGTTTGCTTGCTGCTGCATCCTCTAGTACATAGCACGAAACTTAAGAAACAAACTGCAATAAAAATCCAAAATGGCCAAGAACATTTTAGACTCAAAAAAGCCAGAGTGATATATTTTGCTGAATGAATCTACTCACCTGGTTTTAGCCAGACTCCTCCCCCCTAAGCAAGTATTTTGCTGTGTTTTGCTTTCCATTTGTTCCAACATATAGCGGGCTAAATTGCTCCATCTCCATCCAACTCGGTTCTTCCAAATGATACATTATTTTTATTAGCATTTTTGTGATCCTATTATCTCAACATTAAATTACAACATTCTTGAAGGAATCAAATTGCCACATTTACCATCCCCTTGTTTACTCCCCGACAGAAATTGGTGGAATAAGTAATGTGATTTCCTACACCCTTAGCCATTAAAGTAGCTTGGATCATGAAAATAGGGGGGGAAAAGAAGAAGAAAACAATGCATTATTCAATGGACAACAACACAGGACTCATCAGGACTCAATGTTTCGTCCCTAATACATAAGAGAGGTTGCCTTAAGACACTTTGACAGGGTGAATGCAAACCACTAAAGCAAAATGACGAAAGAACTTTAGATCTAACATACATGTCGTAAACAGAACCATGATTACTACAACAGGGACTATAAGCAAAGAAACAATATCCCCTTTACATGATATTATACGAAAATATGTCCAATCTAACATTCTGCCAAGACTTATTATACAAGAAATAAAGCAGTATGAAGTATCGACCATTTCACTCTGCGATGGCTTTGAGTATCTAAAGTAGGACGAGCTACATTGAGCTATTCTCAAAGTCTTATAACTCGCAGCATTATAAGCAACATTCGAATGTTGGAATAAGACAGAATTTGGAAGCAAAGCAGATGCATGGGATCAATGAGCCAGAAACCATATATACTCATTTTATAAAATTCAATTCAATATCTTGCGACTAGCAAAAACATTCGTACATGTATCTATTCAATGTTGATGGCGTGTAGCTACTTTCTGAAGACCTCGCCAACACTAAAAACACTTGTATTTCGGATAACCGAACTCATCTGGCAAATTGTTTGCAGACTCTTTATCTTTGTGTTCTACAAGAAGCATCGTAGCACTTCGGCCAGAAGAATCTATGTGAATCTATTGCATTCTCATCATCTTCATGACAGGGCCCGCTGCACCTCCCTCATCATAAAGATCTGAAGAGGGGTCGCCAAACCTTTATTTGCTTGAGAAAAAAATTTTCAAGCCATGCAAGACTACAGGCTTCCACTTCTTGCAAAAGCAGCAGCAGCTGTTAAAACAAGCTTAAGAACTTCTGAGAGACTTCTTGTGCTATGACAAATGCCCATGTCCTGGAGGGAAACGACCAGGATGTGCTCTATTCGGTCTTTCATTGCCAAACCGCCTCATTTCTAAAGGAGCCGAACCAAGAATCCCTGCCGAATTGCTTAATTCCGGCGCTCGGCTTCCATTACTCATATTGGGCAGCTGATAAGAAGGCTGAGCCTGGAATAGATTATCTGCTTCTGCTCTCCTTCGGCGTTTCCATACTTCCGATTTACCACTATTCTGATTCTTCTGATATGGCTCATTGGGTATAGAAGAGTACGGATGATGTCTCGACCTTCTGACAGAATCATTGTTAAAAGGTGGAAATTGGCTCATATCACCATCCCGGCTGGCTGAACCTGGTGCATAACTGTTGAAATGGGCAGGTCCCACTCCAGTTTCTGTTGGCTCCTCCTTGAGTTTAGAATATATCTCGTATAACTTTTCTCCAGTCAAATTGGAATGGGTAGAGACATAATTCCACAATCTCATTGTCATACCTGCAAGACATAGTAAAACTTAAGTTCTTTTAAATTGTTCCTCTTTTCTTTTACCCATTGTGCGTTAACATATATCAACTTATCAAAGGCAACTAGCTCAGGAGGAACATCAGCTACTTGAATCAGAAATTACCGACATGCAATAAGATTATTTTGCCCCTCTTGGGTGAACAAGCACTGTAGGGCACTACATAGCAAAAAAAGAAATAAACACAAAAGAGGAAACACTTACGGAACTGCTTGTGCTTACGGGACCGCTCGTATGATGCCCCGTGTTGCTGAACAATAATATCAATCTTTCTCCCTATAAGCTGGAGATACTTTCTTATCCTAGAAAGAACCTGAAGAAAGCACATGTTGAATAATACCATATAAGCAAAACCAGAAAAAGTTTACTAGGATTAATGTAAAAAGTGATAATAGCCAAACTACCTTTTCCCTTGGAAGGTCTACACTTGTAGTTTGCAGTCTTTCTAAGCGCTTTAATGTTTCCGTCTCTGCCTCCATTACCTCAGCACACCATTCCATCCACTTCTCTTCCTTCTTTTCCCGATACTTAACCTCCGGATCGCTATCCGATATTTCGCCCTCCTCTTTGACGTCAGGTTCCACTCTATGACGTTTCTGAAGCTGGTCCTTGTTTGTCCTAGGTTCATTCTTAGGCAAGCCAGATCTCAAGCTTACATCTTTTTGTCGGCTATTTGTTACTCTTGGTCCGCTCTCTTCTTCACCATTAACCGCCTTGCGAGAACGTTTAGCTTTAGAGCTCTTTCCATTGGCGCTCACATACTCCTGTAAGAAAGGATTTATTTCGTAAGGTTTCTACAAAATAAGAACACAAAACTATATAAGAGACATTAACCATAATAACTAACTTTCAGTCAATGCAATTGAGCAGTTTAATACTAAGAAATCTAGTTATTTGAAGGGTACTGACCATAAATCACAAAAGTACCAGTCATATTGACTTTTAACTGAACGAAAGCAACAAAAGTTGAGGGACATTGTAAGCAATCATAAATAATTCAGAAATTTGATGAACAATAAAACCACATCTCCAGAATACAGCTCCCAGGAAAAACAATCACAAAGAATTTAGAAGTCACGATTTGCTAATAAATAGATCGAACTATTGTTTTATACTTTCAATGACACCACAAACAAACTCATTCTACAACAGATTATAAGGGGTCGAGTTTGCTCACACATATCAGAAAGTCATCTTTAAATAATCACCATTGGTTGATAAGATAGAACTTCATGATTGCATAAAAGAAAATCTAACATGAAGTTTTTTTTAGATAGAACTTCATGGTTGATAAGATAGAACTTCATGATTGCATAAAAGAAAATCTAACATGAAGTTTTTTAGAAAAAGGTTTGCAGCAAGACCATGTTGAGAACACAAATGTCATAAGTCAAGAAAAATAGTAATAGACAATAGAATAATGAGTCGAAGAAAAGTGTACCTTCTGCAGGAGAGCACTCGCACGATTATCCAAGTTTGGCGCACGAGGAAGAAAGGTTTCTCTCTCGCCAAGTGTCGCCGGAGCAATTTTCCTCCCGAGACAAAGCCTAGGATCCAACCTTATCTTTTCCCAATTTCCATATCCATGATAATGTATCCCAAGGAGCAACCTTGCATCATCAACTGGCAAAAGAATTTAATAAAAAAAGAAATGAGTCAACAGCAAATGGCTGATTAAAAAAAGACAGGCGAATGTATGCGGTACATAGCATTCACCTGAATTCCAACCACAGCTTTTGGACCATTGCGGACTTTTATGCTGTGTTACCACACGGAACTGGCTAACTGGATCTTTGTACCGTGCAATGCGCTTAGCTAAATGTTGAAGCTCCTCAACACGAGATAATAGTTCAGCTGCTTTCACAGAAACGCCAAAAAAATCCAAGACGGTTCCCTAAATGAAGAGGGAAATTAACTCACGAAACTAGTAAGTGCAACATCAATAAATGAAGAGGGAAATTAACTCACGAAACTAGTAAGTGCAACATCAATGGTCGAACAATTTTGCGCTATAAAAAGAATTATGTAAGAGACGAACCTTAACGTCTGGATTTTGTCCAACAGCTTCTCGGCAACCATCAATCAGCAAGTCAAATAGCTCGATTTGGGCATCTGAAGGAGCTGACTGAATTACACTACCAACCTCCTCGACAATTAAGCCAATTTGGCTAGCATTTCCAAATCTCTTAACCTAAGAGAATATTAAGAATCACAAGGTAAAATCAAGAAGAAATGAAAATCAAACAAGCAAACAAAACCGAGGTCTCAAATGACATAGGTTTAAGCATCACTTACTTTATGCTTCACTACAGTAACTATAAGTAAAGGTCCGTGCCCAAATTACTAAGAGGATTGCAAAGAAAATGATATTTATGCTAAACATAATTAAATTAACTCAAAAGGAATTGTGAAACAAATTACCGCTCGAACGAATTGAGAAGCATCTCTCTTTGACAAGTTCCCAAAAGACCATTCCCTTACTTGAGCAGCAGCCCCTTCAATTACTGGTAAGGAAGCAAGGGCATCTGCAGTTCTGCTGGAACGCCTTTGAGCCTTTTCTCGGGACTCAACAGCTTTCTTTTTCCGACTTGCGCCTTTTTCAGATGGAATTTTTTCAGCATAGCTTTTATTGTTTCTAGCAGCGCGAGGTGCTAAATCCTCCTGCAGCACAATTATTTGAGAAGGAGATAACCACGTTTGCTTTCCCCGAAAACAGTAAAAAAAAAAAAAAAAGGGGATTTTCCGAGAATAATGCAAAAGGGGGGAAAAAGCTTAAAAAGCACAAGACGTAATAATCAGATATATAAATATCAGTCATAACAGAAGTTCCTACATCAGCTTGTTCTACAGCTTCTGGTTGTATCAATCGACTCCAAAAAGTAGAATCATCTTCAGCACTACAAAAGTTGGCAACCTACAGAAAAAAGGGGTCAAAAGGGACAACCGATAAATATCATGCAGAAACAAAATAAGCATCTAATCACGCAGCAAGTTCAATACATTGGAATATTCCTTACCTTGAAAGCACTCAACAGCTCATTTCCTGGCTCCCCTTCAGCGCCCTTGGTTTCGACCTTTTCGGCCCTCTCAAGGATCTCATCAATGTCCATACTCTCGAGTTGCTTCTTAGTCTCCTCCTCATTCTTTTCTTCCTTGAACAACTCCTCTGCTCCAAACCTCAATATTGCTGAAAGTTCATTCTGCAACAAGAAACCATTTTTAAGATAGAGCCTTATAAGTCCAAATAAGCAGATGGAACTTCATTATGGAGGGATTAAAAAAAAAAATGCCATTCGCCAAAAAAACAAGGGGGCAAAGATTAATAGGGATACATCATAAAGTGTTCACCTTGTCAAACATAGAACTACCCTTCTTCGCTTCTTTCTTCTCAAGCCTGCCCTCAGCATTTAGCTTCTGAATAACGAGGTGATCAAGTACCTGTAAAGCCGAGAGTGAATTAAAAAGAACTTAAGACTCCAAAGTCATGGAAAGATACTTATATAGCCAAAGAGGTAGTATGAATACCATCTTTTTCTTAGCACGCTCTAAGATATCCTCCTCAACACTCTTGCTAGTGACAAATCGGTAGATGTTAACAACTTCTTGCTGTCCAATCCTATGCGCCCTACTCATTGCCTGCAATACGCATCAAAATATCATCTAAAAAGAACACAGAATCAGCTATAATGGCCTGCTTGGCCTGGCTGAAGCTTCTGCAAAACTGCTGCTTGAAAAGAGCTGTTCGATGAAAGTTTAGCTGTTAGCAGCTATTTCATTAAAATCGCAGAACAGCTTCCTGCTGCAGCAGAAGCAAAATCTCAAAATTTACGCTTTTGCATTTGAAGCTAAGGAAATTATATGAAACCTGCTACAGCACACAGATCTTGTTGGTACTTCTCAGAGCAGAGAAGCTGCTCCAAATAAACCAGGCTATTGACTATTCTAACCAGAATGAGCAAAAATGCTCAAAGAATATGAATACTGGAGAAAAGAGCAATTTCTGCAACTCAAACCTGCAAATCATTTTGAGGATTCCAATCCGAGTCAAAAATTATCACGGTATCAGCAGTAGCAAGATTGATGCCTAGCCCGCCAGCACGTGTAGAGAGGAGAAAACAAAAATCTTCGCTTCCCGGCGCATTAAAATGCTCCATGGCCTGGTGACGAAGGTCAGCTCTCGTACTGCCATCAAGCCTCTGAAACTGGAATCCCCTAAGTGATAAATACTCTGCAAGGATGTCCAACATCCTTACCATCTGCATGTCACATAAAAGTAGTTAGTCAAACAAACAAAAGATAGCTATATTCCTAGTCGCTTATATTGTGAAGAAGAAAACATATAGATACAAGGTAGAAATATAACAGAGAAGAACAGATGTCTGTTCTAGATGTGTAGCATTTTGGGCCACGCGGTTTAAGCCAAATCAGGATGTTAACAATAGTATGCGAATAGCATCTGCCAGAACTGTATCAGAGCAGTTAGTGTACTGTTAGTGTACTATCATTAAGGCCAGCTTCTTGTGCATGCTCTACGCCTGCCAAGGGGCAGAGAAGACTGAAGGCAGTGGTCTGTGGCAACATATGGATGTTGTGCTTCCTGAGTAACATATGGATGAACACTGAGAGGGGATGTAACGTACAAGCGCGCCCTAATGAGTTCATTAGGTGTATATCAAAATAAATTAGGAGGGAAAGCGTCTATATATATGATGGAACTAAGATCTTGGTATTTGGCACTTAGGCTTAAGCAATGCAGACGGCACAGCTTAGGCCTAATTCAACCCCATCCACATATTAATGGGTTGTTGCTAATGTTAGCAGATTAGCTGGATCACGATAAAACTATAAAATCGTGAGTACCATAATCGCAAATATTCTATAAATGGAATACAGAAAAATATCCTAATACATATTCGACAATGCAAATCAAAAAAAAATGGTAAGAGATGTCATCATGTCAATACAGGTTGGCTATGGGATTAATAAGATAAATAAACATAGTTTAAAAAGCTACAGTACCAAACAACTTTGAAGCCTTAAAGATATCAAGGTTTTGGTAAAGCATGTGTATGCTTGCATAGCGGTTCTAGAAAAGAGGATTTGTTCCTAGGCTGCAAATCATGTATAAACCAACCTGAGAGAATATAAGAACACGGTGATTTGTCTCCCGTAACCTAATCAACAGTTTGTCAAGTATAACTAGCTTCCCACTGCTCAAAACAATGCGCTCAACCTTATTACTATCAGTGGTGCTAATATCTCCACCATAACCATGATCTGCACTTTCAAACAAGAAAGGATGATTGCAGCACTTCTTCAACTCGACAACAATATTTAAGAGTGAAACCTGCAAAACCCAACAATTAAGTCATTGTCTGACTGTGACAATAGGAAGCTACTAGAAATATAAAAATTCGAAGCAAGTTGACTTACTACAATCATTACGACAACAGGATATATGTTTCCAGTTAATTAAGCAGTGAGTTAAGTCAAAGGAGCTAGTTCATTTCTATGCAAAGGACAAGGAAATGAGACATCAAGTATCAATTATCCACATTAGTGCCCTATTGGGGTTTCAGATCCTAAATTGCAATATAAAATTTTTCTCAAGGACTTCAGATCCTTAGATATCAATCATGTTCACTAAAAAAAGCAACAGAAAATCACAAAAGCAACAGTTTCATCCCGTACCAGTATGATGAAATTTCAAAACAAAAATCTCGATTAAAAAAATAAAATAATTATTTCTCAAAACTAAATAAATAAATAATCTAGTAAAATTTTTCAAACCATTAGATTAAAATTCTAAATATATAAGCGAGATAATTCAAGGAAATTTAAAAAAGAAAGAGGGAAAACCAAATGAAATGAAGGTGATTAGGAAAGGTTTCGCGACAATTTATTTCAAGAGGATATAACTCAAAATACAATTGAGTAGAAACTAGAAAGAGAACCCAGGTAACTGATCCCGCATAGTCTTTTAAAAGGATTCACATTGGCAACCAAAGCATGCTAGCACAGTCAAGCCAATTAGAATGGAGAGATAGAAAATCCCCAGAACATGAAGAATCCTGACCGTGGTAAAAGAGTGATATACATAGATAACCAAGTGATCATCTTGATATATCACAATATCTGCAGTGCACAGGCCCTAGACCTTTGACAATTTATCTTCAATCACTAATACACTTCATTTGTATCACAATTTAGCTGAAATCAACTTTATCCTAACCATTAAGTGGTGCATTTGGTGTCCCACAATGAAAATTAATATATTCAACAAAATTAAGTCCATATATAAAAACTAAAGATCTGATACTACATGTGTAAGGCCAAAAGGCCAATGAAAATTTCCAACATGAGAAAATATGAATATTAAGTAGCAGAATCAAGCACACAAAGAAATATAAAATAGTAACTAAAATGATATCCAAATCTAACAAAAAAGAGTCAATGTTTCTTGCAACATAATATGATTCAAAAACCTGGTGCTACTAATAGAAGTAACCAGATCTCTATGTTCAGCACAAATAAGTATGTTAGCCTATTAAGGTTTAAAAGCAGACCTGGTTCCCACGAACTCCTTTGTTCAGATTGTGAAAATTACGTTCCAAAATCCATTTGTAATACCTTGTATAACATAAAAGTTTCTAAATATGAATTCACAAAGAGAAACGAAAAGAAACAGAAAATATGTAGAATCGGATGATCAGACTTACTGTTTCTGTAGAGGAGACATTTCAACTCTAAGAATCCGCTCAATTTTTGGAGGCAAGGACTTCTCAACATCTTTTATGACCCTTCGGAGGATGTGCGGCCGCAATTCCTGGTGAAGATTAGCAAGCTGGAAAGGGAAAAGAATAAGAAATGGCATTAGATGCTAAGTGCATGAAAGTATTTCTCACATCTTAAAAAACTGTGAAGAAGCCACCTAGCTAATTTCATGATGTACCTCAATTTCATTAAATGAACTTAAATTCTTGTATCTCTCAACAAAATCGTCCTTGCTAGAAAATTTACCCGGATCAAGGAAATGAAGAAGGGCCCTGCCATTAACAACAGCAAAGAGATTACCATAAAATATGTCAGAGAGGGTTACTAATTAATAATCACACTCATAAAGAACCAACGTTAAAAGCACTACTTGACTATCGAAAGAAACAGCTATGAAAAATAGTAAAAAAGTATTTCATTACATTTCGGTACATAAGTTAACCTACAATGTAGGGCAGGAGGAAGGCAATAAATCGGTAATCATCTAGAGAAACAAAGAATGATAACTAAATTCTATATAGCATACATGATTCATAATAAATGTCCAAACATTTTTAATAAATCTAACAGAATGCCATACAATTTAAAGCTTCTCAGGACTTCATAACAATTAATTTTCAACTTCTGAAGGACTCAAACCCTCAACCCCAAGAAAGAATATTGAAGAAAGAAATGATGAATATTATCAATCATATTCCATGACCTACTGCACCAGAACCTCAAACCTGACTGAAGAGACAAACAACCCCCTCTTGTACATGTAAAGAATACCAATATCGAGTTTAAAGGCTGTAATATCACCCTGATGATTGGTTAACACTAAATTCGAGCCATTGAAGAAGTCATGCAAATTTCTCAAATTCTGGACAGACATTTTCCTGCCATGACACTATTAAGCATATTCATTGAGCAACTAGATCTAGCATGTTTTACAGATAAACTGTTGGTTACTGTAGATAGTCAATACTTTCTAATATCCAACAGAATGTCAAGCAATAAATTTGTACAAATATTCTAGACCTTCCAAAGAGGAAATAGAGATGCAGATTCATAAGATATTATCCTGTATAACCAGAAATACATGGACATCAAAATCATAATCCTCTCAAAGCCTTTCAGGAATAATGTGGACCAGCAAGGAGAAATCTCAAAGTAAAGAAAATAGTATTTTTTTTTAAAAAAAAATAACATATTATATTCTTCCCAGTTGTTGACTGTAGATGGTAATATGTATGAAAATAGCACACAGACATAAACAAGAATGCTTAACACAAATAAACTAGTGTATCAAATAAGGATAAGAACTACAGGTCGATTTGACATACTAGCCCCAAAAAATTACTCCCTAAACAGTAAATTAGTAGTACAGCCTTGAATTCAACTAACAATCAGGAAGGTAAATTAACAGCACCATCAGTTCTTTAATTCATAATTAGCAAAGTAAAAAAGGACAAACAGTTTTGCTGCATTAGTAAACGAAAAAAAACATATTCCAGTGAAAAAAGAGCAAGTTATCATCAAAGCGACAAATAAAATTGGGTATAACTTCACATTGCATGGGTAACATTTTTAATTTTGGTACCATAGCTCCTCAACACTGTTCTGCAATGGGGTTCCAGTGATAAGAAGCTTGTTTTTCGTAGTGAATTCCTGCATCAAAATAAAACATGCCAACCATGAATATCAAACATTACATTCAAGCTTCTTCGTAAAATACTGTGAGACTAGATTTGAATCCAAAATTGTAATAATTTAATAGAAAAGTAAGATAAATCATACCAAAAGGCTTGTGTAGAGTGATGCTTCACAATTCTTAAGTCTGTGAGCTTCATCAACCATAAGATAGTTCCACCTAATCTTGGATAGTACAGCTTTGTCCTTCAATATCACTTCATATGTAGTTATCAATGTATCAAATTTTATATGTCGGCCACTTTTCTTGTTTGTATAAAATTCATATTGCTGACAAACCTGTCATGCACAAGGAAAAGAAAAACAACAATATTGCAGCGAATTTAACATTTTACAGCCGAACTAAATAAAAAGAAAATTTACAAGTGATCTGATGGAAAGATGAACGAGTCTAACTATTAAAAAGTCATTAGTACTGCTCAAACCATTACCACCACCACCAACGCCCCACATCATAGACAGACCTAGCCCTTTCTTTGGAAGAAAAAATAGAACCTGCATACACCACTAGAATACACTACTACAATTTTGACAGGTTAATCGCTGCTTTTGCCTCCAGTACTACCTTGCCACAATGGACTAACTTCCTACCATGGTTACAAATTGACTACAAGAACTGCCACAATTTCAGCACCGCAATAACCAGCCACCTTATATACCAAGTAAACAATGTGATGTATAACCAAGTAATATAGTATATATGCTGTCTACTTTGTATTACATTCCATGCCAAAACAGATCCGAAACAGAAAACTACCAACAAGTTATTTTGAGAAAATTTATCTCTTCTCTTAGCTTGTGTTAGATTGGGAAAATGTCAAATCATGACAATTTGCAAAAACTCATACTTTTACAGATGCTATAAGCTAAATCCAAATTCCATTATTCGTGTTTCTCACCTTAAGTAACAATCATAATATTTAAGGGGATAGCTACAACATAGAATCACACATCCTCACAAAAAGAATGTTCAATGAAATATACTGAACCCATGTTCATTAGTGAGATCATTACATCTGAATATTCAAATAATGAACCTTAAGAGTCAGCAAATTTACCTCCCTGCTAGCACGATTTCCAACATAAACTACCACATTCATTTCAGGAAGCCACTTTTTGAATTCTCTTGCCCAATTGGATAACGTCGACAACGGTACAACGACAAGAAAAGGCCCATGAATTTGTTGAGCATTCTGCAAGGTTAAGCAACAGCCACAGAATGGGACTATACAGAAAGATATAAAAGAAATTTCAAGAAAGGTTTGAAAGATAAAATTGAAACCTACCTGCAGGAAACCCAGCATTGAAACTGACTGAACAGTTTTACCAAGACCCATTTCATCAGCCAAGATTACATTCGTATCATTTCTCCAACTGCAATACCATAAATAATGTGAAGACAAAAGCAAAGAATCTGTAAGGTACATAAACAAATTCAAGAAAGAATATATACCTGTTTACAAGAAAGTTCAGACCTTCGAGCTGATAATCACGAAGTTTTCCTCCTTTAAGCCAATGTGGCTGTTCATCAAGCTTACGCAAACTAGCTGAAAAGGCCAAATCAATCTCAAAATTTATGTTTTATTTTATGACATAAAATGGGTTCCCAATCAAAATGGCCCAACACATCATGAGAACTGCAGCAAAGCTTAAAAAGAACAATGCATTTATTTGAGATAATCTCACAAGGGAAGAACCTCACAACACATTTCCAGAAAACAAGATCATTGTAACAAAAAAAAAAAGCTCGATTTAATGTGAAAATGTTCTTGTTATATTATCTTTCTAAGGATGCCACGGGTGCTATAAACATAAGAGCCCAGATTGGCAACCCATACCAATCGTGTTAGTATTGAACCAAAAGTAAACTACTACAGTCGACAGTACAGCGAATAGCCCTAATCAATGGACAGCTTCTTGCAAACATAATCTGTTACCATATGAAGATGCATACTTGTTTGACAGGAAAAGGTTGTAAAAGTTGAGATTATAATCTTTATCAAAAGTTCTGACCAAGCATTAGGAAGAAAATGTCAGGCGAGTCAAAAAGTAGTAACCTCGAGTCAAAATCATAAAGGATCTAATAGATTATGATTGATTAACATGCTTCTGGACAGAAAACAAATTATTAATGGAGAATCATCATTAAATTCTTGTAGAAGGTAATCCTTCTTCAGATTATTTACAATTCATGCCGGCTGCAGATGCCTAATGAGAATGCAAGAGATCTCTCACCAGAAATATCAAAGATAATAGTGGAATCAAGTGTTCAATAAGAGATGAAAGGAAACATCAACCAAATATAGAAGATTGAATATAACTATAGCATTTAGCATTTTATGGAAGATGAAGGATTTAGAAGAGATAAGATTTAGAAGAGATAAGAAGAATATTTTTCGGAGATATTATTATATTTCTCTTCCTTCGTAATTTCTATATTTTAGGTGATAACGGGACAATGCCAAACCACCTCTAGCTTGGTGGTTAGGCAGCAAGTGCGGTTGCCAAGGGACCTGGGATTGATTCCTATTTGGAGGCCTTAGGCCTCCCCGCCATGCGGTAAGGGTAGGGACAGGTTTCGGGGTGGATAAGGGTTAAAGGCCTATATCAAATCACCAAAAAAAAAAAAAAAAGGTGATATGTGGACTACAAAAATGAAGTGGAGAGTTTTCTAAACCAACCAAGTGTGAGAGTAGTGTAAAACCATCTTCCCCTCCAGTAGTGAGTACAGAAAACCTCGAGTGAGTCCAAACTGTTGATTCTCCTCCTACTACTATCAACTTAATATACTTAATTCATCTATTTCACCACTCTTCTTTATTTGCATAGCTATATTAAAAATTGTTTTTAGGTCATCATGTCATATGCGGCCACAACATCTCAAATACCCTTATTAATTTAGCCTACTCCCGTGTTCAAACTGACTAATGTATTTCTAATCCTACATGCCCTCATACTAACATTCATCCCGATTCCCAAGTAAGCTTATTTTTCTAACATGCTTCTTGTTTACCTGACATGCAACCTTAACTAAGTCGTGAAACAACTGTATAATATTACCCTAAATAAGGAGTATTGATCTACCATATTGAACTCTACTATGAACCAACAATTCATACATCCAACCTTAAACCTATTCTTCATATCCTCTTTGAAATTTCCTGTCACTTTTGAATTGTTTTCCCAACATACCCATATGCTTAGTATATTCATGCCATCATTCTTCACAAGATGTTCCTTTCGTTATTTATTCCAGTCGTATAGAACCACAAATTAGGTACAAATAACACTTCAACTACATCGTTTCCACTATAGAATATGAGAATTAAAACAATTGGCCATTAAAATAAATGACATAGACATGATTAAACAGAAAGTTAACATATGTCAGGCAACAAGGGGAAAAATAATGGAAATAAAGTACCAAAAATTGACACCAAAAGCACCAAATATATATATATATATATATATATATATATATAGTCTTTACTATTTGAAGACAGCTCAATCGCTATATGTAAAAATGTTTCAGACTTCAAATAATCTAAACCTACCATATCACTAATGCAAAATACAAAGTATTTTGCAACTAGATATGCAGTTGAAGTTAATTAGACATTGCAGCTTAACCAGACCAAATATATGGTAACTTAAAAGATGGAAAAAGTGCATGATAATGCAACTAAATCAGACATTATCTGATGCAACTATATCAGACATTATTTGATGTTCATGTGTCAACTTGAGAAGAAAAAGGAAAAAAAATGTAGCAAGGTTATATAATGATAAAGAAAATATCTGCCAATAAGGTTCCTTTTTTTAGTATTTCCACTAGATGTTTATTCAGGTTTCATCATGGAATCAAAGAAGAACAAAAAAATACAACACCCAAATTCACATTATACTGCATAAGTAGCCACATAATTCGTGACAACACTCAAGTTCATTCTATAGTTTTCAACAAGTAAGACACAAAATCATCATTTGAGCATCACTATGCTACCTTTGCTTTTCTTCCTTTGGAAATCAACCATCTTTCCTTGTACGGTGGTTGCAGCCTCACGAGCCTATTAGCAACAACAAAAACCAACTAAGACTAAAGGTATATACATTGTTATATGAATAAAACTAGTTAGCCTGCGATACTTAGAAAAGTCATAGAAACACTCTATATGTATGCAGTTAAACGCTTAGTGCGCACATTGCAACATCCCCAACTCCTGTTGATTAACTAAATAAATTCCTATTATAACCCTAAATGTATCTATTCCTTTTCTGGGAAATTGTTAAATTGCTAGTTTGAGTAGGATTCCTACTTCCCACTATAAGTATAAATCTGCGACTCAGTAGGGATTTTTGTGAAAAATGAATCATGTCAAGCTAGCATTGTAATATCTTTTCTCAACCAAATCTAAAATATTTTTGGCAAGCAGACATAAGATTTCCTCTTTCCTTTGAGGGGTAAAAAACAATAATAAATTGTATATGCTACTCTAGTAGGTGTACAATTTCTCTATCTGGTTAAAAGTACAATATAATTACATACAAGTAAGAGTATCATAGTTCATATGCCACGTTTAAAGTTGTGCATCCTCACTAATTTCTTCTAAAGGAATGATATACATTGTAATATCTAGACGTATAACAACATCTAGCACCAAATGAAGGTATGATTGTTTAACTGGAAAGAAAAACTAGAAGAAACACATGCAAGCAAAAAAAAAACACAAGCAACATATGCAAGCATTAAAACAGAACACATACTTTGTGTTCATCTATTGCATCTTGAGCAAATGCAATATCAGTATCCTTTTCCCTGCAATAAGGCAGAACACAATAAATTCATTGTTACCAAATTTTACTAAACCAAACATATGAACTAAAGTTATTCCTCTGACAATATAATAGTATAAAATGGATAGTTTATAAGGTAGTCATGCGGTAGGGAAACACTTGAATAACAAAATCAGTAAGAGATATTAACTTGAACTGAAAACCACTTGTAGAAGCAAATATCTACTAGTTTGTATATACAACGTATTACTAATGGCGCATGGGCATTTGACATATTAACAAGTAAATACAACAAAACAGAAATAAATAGATCATTCAACAGAAAAACGGAATTAAGTATCATGTCACTAAATATATGATCTACATCGCCCTGTCTGAAAAACCTCCCTACGATGAAACCAGAACTTTCTTGCGCAAACCAGCAAAAATACTCCCTAAATAAAGATCTTGTTTATCCAATTATGGAAGCGTATGATACTAGTATCAAATTAACTCTAGAGAAATACAATACAGTAGTGAAAAGTATCATCAAAAAGCTAATTAGTGCAATTTCATAGATTATCCTACATCTCTTATTATAGTGAAAAAATGATACTCAATAAGATGGTGAAAAAATTACCAGGTTGCTTCAGCATAAGAAAGCCCTTGCCACTTTACCAGATATTCAGGTACCACATCATCACCACCAATTTTGCTAATTCTATCTGCAAATATTCTTTCCACCTGAATAATATATGGTTATAACCATTTACAAGACCAACAGAAGGGAAAAAATCAATGAAAAACAAACTTGATCTAAAATATCAACAGAATAAAACCTGGCTGTACTGCTTAAGAAGATCTAACTCCATTTCCTTGCTAACATCATGAACTTCAGCCTGTTAAGCGAAAGATCTTATAAGAAGATAATTATGATACAAAAAAGTTGAGCCTAATATTCAAGAGCACAAAGTCCAAGTATAGATCTTAGAATAAAATTAATGGCATCTATAGATATTAACCAATAATTGCAAAACAAAGTACAAAATATTTATTAGTTGCCTGAAGAATAATCAAAACTATGTAGACCACAAATAATTACAAGAAGAACAAAATCATATAAAGAGACTTTTAAGTATCATATGTGATGGCCCTTCAACCATATCATTTTTATCATGCACAAACTGAGTTGCCACATTATACATGCAAAAGAGAAGAGCTATAACAGGGACTGGCTCTACATTTGAAGGATCTGCAAATTACCCCGAATTCCTTTTTATTTTGCACGATAAGTTACTAATGCAATAAAAAAATGGTCTTTACATTTTCTAAGGGTTTCTTGGGACCGAAATACCCTTAAGTAAAATATACAGTGACCACATTTCAAAGAACATCAATTTGCAAGTTGGAATTCCAGATTCATGATCAAAGTTTAATTGGAGTCTCTTTTCTGTGTATCCATGTGTGCATGTACATAAATAAATAAATAAATAATAGTAATAAATATACGCTATTTATAGATGCATAATATCCATATTCAAGGAACAGTTACTTGTTTAAAACATGTTACCAAATTATTCCCCCAACATCCTTTCTTTCCCTTTGCTACTTCTTATGAATCTTAGTTTTAAACATGCTTTATAAATTATTCCCCAACATCCTTTTTTTCCCCTTTGCTACTTATTATGAATCTAAACAAAGGAGTTCCAGTAGACCCAGAAAAGGAATAGTAATATTTGACAAATAG
>NC_033638.1:6166949-6273311 GCF_001540865.1 Ananas comosus
GGGAGGGGGAGGAAGGGGGGGTGTTGGGGTTTTTGCAGAGGGGGAGGGTGTTACTATAAAATCAGGTCCACAGGCAACCAAACATGTTTTTCCTTAGTGGCCAATAAGATGACTTTTGATACATGAATACATGATCTTTGCTGTGTTTTCATATCATATACATACTAGGTATCCATACACACAATATGTGTCATTTCAACTTATATCGTTGGTGAACAAAGATCGAATACATTGATTTCATTGTATAAGTTAGCGGGTTCATTGCTTTGTGTTATCTAATAATATACATTGTATTAAATAAATTTTATTATATAACAAATATATTTTTAAAATAACTTGTAATTGCATATTCCCCGAGTGTCATATTCTAAGAATATTAAAGTATGACAGAATGCTCCATCCATATCACGTCATATCCACATCCCAAATCTGTGTATGCACAACATAGGATGACTTCTATCAATAGAAAAGGAGAAACCACTCTTTATATCGCATTGTAAAAAACAATCTAACTTACTAAGGTCTAAAGGTCAAGAATCAACTGGAAAAGAAGAAAACGATGGTATCGCCATTACCTCCTCACGTGACAGAGCCTTCTTGTACCTTCTTTCATCAGTAACTCTTTTCATGTAGTTTGAAACCTTTTTGAATCCACTAAGCTGCCAACAAAAATGTTAAGTGAAACACTGAAACTTCTACAAGAAAAGGCAGAGGGTAATTGAAAAATTTTAGTAATTTGACATTTTGCAAATTAACATAAAATGTACAAGAATGACTGAGACATGGCCTACTGTCCTACATGTTGGAGCTCGGAGAGTGGCTTCCAATGACAGTGGAGGTAGGATTGACCTTTCCATTTAATATAAAATTCAACTTCATCCCATTCAGGGTCCGAGTCTGACATAATGCTCAATACACTAGGTAGAGTGGATTGGTTAATCTTCATAGCCTCTTCAGCTGTACCCCTTCGCTGGTGCCAAAGTACCCTCTCAATTGTGTCTCCATCATCCTCCTCGATGTCCTCCTGTAAAAACTAGCTAGCAGAGTCACCAAAGGAGAAGAAACGCCCAAAAAAAAAAAAAGAAAATTTTTTTTTAAAAGGCCTGATATTGCTGAAGCGCTGCAACGTATGAAATAATTATAGACAATGGCATCACTCGTAACAGAACATTAAATGTAATAGAACTTGGCAGGGGGGAGTGGGGGGGGGTCAAAGAATGCATGTGTTATATATAGTACTGTAACAATAATTTGCAGNGCATGTGTTATATATAGTACTATAACAATAATTTGCAGGACAGAAAAGATAAATAAATATAAACAAATAAAGAAATGAACTACTTAGCAATTTGTCACAAGCATAAATACTCCAAAAGGGGACATGTATTCAGCAATCATCACATCTATTAAACTTGAAAATCACCACATCAAGGAAATAAAACATATAGAAAAGATCACCACCTTCTGGGACTTGTTAGATTTTCCTTCGCTGAAATCCTCACTTTCTTCACTTTCAGCATATGAAATCTTTCTTACAGACCTACCAGATGTGCGAAGCTCATTACCATGAGAATTGACATTTGAAAGAACATCTGTTCGGCCACCATTTTTCTTGCGTAACTGAGTGAATCTCTTTGGTTTATGATAAGAATCTACATCACTATGCTGTTCTGAGTCTTTTCCTGATGAATATTCCTCATCTGACAAAGACCTTGCTCTTTTTCGCAGTTTAGAAGGTTTTCTTTCCTTGGTCTTTGGATTTCGCCCAACTTTTCTTTGCACCGATCCACTCCTATTCTCTACAACATCAAAATCATCTTCATCTGAGAGATCAAGATCCTCTTCGTCATCATCGTCATCTTCATCAAAATCATCACTATCCGATGTTTTAGCCTGATTAAAGGTTGCGTAAGATCACATCAAAATTAAATAAATTTGTAAGATTTAAAGTGTCACCTGAAATTGCAATCTAAATGAGTTGAATTAGAAACTAGTTGGCATTAAACAAGAAAGATTTATAGTTCTAATCAAACAAAGATTTACATCTCATGAAGACAAAAACAATCAGTAGTTTAATCATCATGCAGCCAACTTTCAAGCAGGATTCAGACAATAGCACACTTAAAGGTCACCCATCGAAGGCCAGTTCTCCGATCAAGAAAAATATACCAATAATATAACAGGACATAATTGAAAGAAGAAGACGAAGAAAGGAAAAGCACAAACATGTACTGACAATGGATTGATATGTAAAAACACAGGACTTCCAATATATCCTAGCACGTACCAAACATGAGTTAATACCAGCAGGGGATTACATTTAAACTCTTCACAAAAGTCAATTTTAACACCTAGGGCACGAATAGCATCGTAATATTCTCCACCAAGTCCATAATGAATTCGTATAATTTTTTTCCAAACCAGTGATGACAGACCACAAGTTAAGACAACATTTTCACCGAGTGAGAAAACGAAAGCAAACAAATAAGGAGGATGAGTGGGGCATGTTCCACAATCCATACATCTTGCATTTGGGGAGGTTGTAGAACTAAAACCTTTAATCAGCCCCAGAATGATGATTTAGAGGTTTATAAAACTAATATAGCTCATCAGATGGGCTAGCAAATTGCATCACACCCACCAAATTATTTAATCAGCCCTTGAATGATGATACAACAGAAACTCCAACTATACAGAAAATCCTCCAAAACTCAATTACAGAGCCGTATCTTAGTATTTCATTCAACATTTACACTTCTCTCTTGGGCTTTTTATCTTCCAACTAACCTTGCAAAAGGTGGATGCAATACCAACAGGTCAAGTGATGTTATTAAGTGCTTCAGTTCTCACTTTGAGTGAAACTACTTATAATCATCCTGTAATTTATCTTTTAATTGAATCTTTGACCCAAAAGCAGTCTAAAGAGGTGGAAATCTTGTTGAAACATAAACAATCTCATATAATCGCACCAAAATATAGAGATTACATAATGTGTTACCAGGGTAACATACCTTAGATTTGAATGATTTTCAGTCGCAAACACACCAAAGATTAAACCTCAGAAAAATGGCCTCTTTTGCCTTGTAGGACCTCCTACAGAATTTTTTGCCTATGATGCACAAATACTTTATTTTAGCAATCGTGCTCACATCTGACAAATATTGGATAAACTCACCTGTAAATCGCCCAACACATAAAGCTGAACATTAATGTTGGTTGGTCTGATTAATTTTGTTTACGGATGAGCAAGGGTCAACTATATGTATTTTTGCCAAAGTTAGTGATTTTACAGCTTTATGTTCAAATCAGCTTTATGTTCTAATCATCTGAAATATTTTTAACATATGTTGTCATATATAAAAAATATATAAGATTAAAAATATCTTTTATCACCGTATCCCCAACTATAGTGTTATTTTCAGAATTTGTCGTATCGCCATATCCCTATCATGTTGTATCTGCATCCCATATCCATGTCCTTGCAACATAAAGTTTGTGCTAAGGTAGCATTAAGCTATAAGAAAATTCTTCAAACGGAGCTTCTACATGGGGTCTTACTCATTCTGGAGCTCATTTCAGCATTCTGACATGAAGCGCGAACACAAGTAGTGGCCTTTTTGGTGCATCTATAGCTTCCGCATTATGCTGTTTTAAATAAGCTGTAAATAAACCAATCTCGCCACAGGATTCTTACTGAAACTAGAAGCAAAAGCTTCAAATTGATCGCTTCAAAATTCAGGACAAAAATACTCGTTAAGGCTTCCTGCTCTTGCCAGAAGCCTCAGAATTTTATTGCTAAACATTTTGCTTCTACTTCAAGAGTCAAGAAGCAGCCACAAAAGGCCACAAAAGGCCACACTAAACAGGCTTTACACAAGAAGTCAGTACAGGGGAAAACAAGCGGTCTGTAATTCAATCAGTTTTTGTGGGTGAAATCTGATGAACCAAGAAAACCAATAAAATCAATGATATCCATTAATCTGCTTGTGGGTGGGTACTAGTTCATGGCTTAATCTCATATCTCAGCCTTCCTAATGCTAATAGAGATCTTAGGGTTCTCCAAAGCATAAATGGGAACGAAAAGAGCCAATCAGAGGTAAGAACATAGATTAGAAACACGGCCTTACTTCCTTAAACTTTTGGTATTAATTAAGTTGATAAGATCAACAATCAATAGCAAATCCTTTATAACCGAAACAGTAGGATGTGTTACTGTAATCAAATGGATGAATGAAAGGCAATCTATATCACTACTTTGTCTCTTTTTTTTCAGACAGTCCCGGTGAAGCCATCCTGCAGAGCAGTTTTCCCAAGTCATAATTTTCATGGGCCTTGTGCATGAATGTTGAGCATTTTGTGGAATTTGGATGCCAACAAAAAGTCATTAGAATGGCATAATGGACTTCCATGGAAGCTGGGCAACAGTATACATCTCCCTGACCATTTTTGTTTGGAGAAGTTTTTTTTGCTTTTTTTTTTTGTTTTGTTTTTCGGGGTACCAAGAAGTATCCTAGGGACCCAACACCCCCAAAGACATTACAAATCGAAAATCCACTTGTTAGGTGAGTCAAAAAATATATTTTATCAAATTATTTATCTTCACAAATTATTTTATCAAAATTTGTCGTACCACGAAACTTTTAGCGAATTAGAGGAATAAAACCCAACTCAATAAACAAATTTTGAGGCACATCAAACATAAAATTTTATTTCTGCGTTTGAAAATTGAAAATACTAATAAAATTAAAAACTAAATTAAATCAATTAATACTTAAATTCATTTAATTTATTTGTCAAATAATTTATTACTTAATTTTTTTGATGGATCTAATATTTTTTTGAAAAAATTAATTAAAAATAATTTTTAAATAATTTTAAAATTATTTTAAAAATTATTTTTTTGTATTTTATAAAAGAAAGACTGTAATATGATCAAAAGAAAAAAAGACAGAAAGATGTCTTTGTATTTTAAAAATTCTAATCTGTAAAAATTTCTATTCTGCATCAGGTATAATTGTACTTTACATATAAAAAAACTTACAAGTATGTTAATTGATGAGTATAGTAAGTTATACATAGCAATATTTATATTTTATTAAATCTTTCAAAATAACATTATAAGAGCTTATTGGAATTAAAAAAACTAAAACAAGTCCATGCCAAAGCGTGTCAGTAGGAGGTCATGCATATCCATCGGCACGCAAGCGTACCATATGTCAGCACAGAAGCGTGCCGGTGCCGTACAGTGCCAAGCAGACAACGGCACGCCCCGTGTCACAGCACTTTTAAACCTTTATATGAATCTCGTCTCCAGCTATTGGAGATCCCATTTCCATACCACCAAAGTACCAGATTATAACTGTAAAATTGACAAGAAAATTGGCTACTTTTGAATCAGCAGCACCTATAGCAATGTATGTTCTTTAATGAACATAATTTTATAAATGGTGTATAAAACTCCTTAAAAAGAACATCATATATTAATACAGAGAAAAACTGACAGCAGGGATATATTCAGAATCCACCTCAAATTCCATCTTCACCATCAAATTAAATCTAGATGGTCTAAGAGCAAGTTCTGATCAACAGGCCTTGCATACGGGTTACGCTCAACATAGCATGCGCATTAGTTAGTATTTGAGTTTCCATTCTATTCTTAGAGGCCAACATCAGTTTCGTATAAGGGCATAAGGTGTTCTTGAATTGGATATGCTATTTTAGTAATCAGTTAAGAGTCATTTAAGTGCAACATGTCACAAATTTCTTCCCTTGGGGTGATTAACATTAGTTTCCATTTATGCACAACGTGTCAAATATTTCTTGCCTTGGGATGATTAACATTAGTTTCAATAGTTAGAAATACGAGTAATAACCGAAACAGAAGCCGCATAAAGAAAACGGACCACACAAATATGCCTGATAGATGAACTCGACATACCTAAGAAATTAAACATCAAAATGACATCCAATATGACCATCTAGACGCTTGGATTACAACCAAGTAAAAAAAAGGGAGTAAATAAACCTCCTCCTATTCGCTATTTATGTAATATGTCTCAAGGTCCGTAAGCTAGACAGTGATAGCACTCTAGTAATTCATTATTGGCTATACTTGACTACAGACTATTGACACATTTTCTCTAACTGCTTATCTAAATCCAATCCCAATATATCGATTGAAAGATTTGAAATGAAGTCAGTTCTTAAATAATATATTATCACAAAATGCACAAAAAAATTTCATTCAACATAGGTTTTTGCTATTAAACCAAGGCAAAGACACTGAACGATTGAGTGAGAAAACTCATTAGTAAAAAGTTTGCGCATACATTTGCACAACACCACGACCAGAACTAGGCCCGGGGAGAAAAATGCAACCTATGGAAGTAGGTCTTTGGGTTTTCATCACCGAATAAAACAACATGGCATGATCAGAATGACATAAGGCCTACTTAAGCCTACATGTATGTGCAATATAATAAACAAACTATGACAATTAATAAGCAGAACAGAATGTGCCAAAGGCATATGTAAAAGTGAATATCCAATTAAGTACTCAACTATTTATTTGTTTTACATGCTCTTACGGGTTGACTATTTGTTTACATAGCAACCATTCTGTCCAATAACCAAGAACAATACATAATCCCTGTATGTGCTAACATATGTATGGGCGCATGTTTTATATTTCTACGTGCCGTAAAATTACTCATTTACTTCAGGTTAAATTGAAACAGGATTAAAACGTCATTTGTGGTAAAAGTCTTTTTTTCAATGGTCAGGGACTGTAGCACTATATATGCAAAAATTCAAAGACTTCAGTATTGCACTGAAAAGGACAGGGACCAAGACAAGGTACTGGAACAGAATAGGGACAATCCATTCATTTTACCCTAAAACATTTGACTTAGAGAAAAAGAGAGAATAGTCAAGAAGATCTTCTGGGAAATTTAGAGCCAGGTGCAAGCAACAAGTTCTCCTATGTGTTAATTAAAGGATTACAGGGCACCCGCTGGACAACCCTTGGTTCTGTGACTTTTGTCCATGCATGTTGATCCATTCCTTAAACATGAATACCATTGAAACCAATACAGACTATGAACAAACATGCACATTTCTGCAGACTAAAAGTAAATGATATGTTTTTAAAATAAAAGTTTATAGAACAACCTTCTTTGCACCCTTTCCTGAGTCACTATAATCTGGCTCAAAATCAGCATCATCTGGATCATCTTCTGCACCCAAAAAAAGGGTCACAAACATTACCAACATCAGTAACAGAAGATAGCTTGATGATTCACGGTAAGATGCCCATTTCACAGCGTAGAAAATCCAAAACTGTTAATTGGTGCTAGTAGCACAAGCATACCTTCTTCGTCATCCCCTTCAGCATAATCCTCATCATCATCGTATTCATCATACTTTACCCTTTTTGAACTCTTTGATGCTTTCTTCCTGTCAGATACTGGCTTCGGCGGCAGTCTCAAACCAGAACTGCTTGGGCGGCTCAGCCCACTTCGGTGCAGTGAGTCGCTTTGCTCTTCGCCTTCCTGTTCATAATAGTCATCAGATGGCATCTCATCTGCCGTTACATCAACCTGCTCTCTTTCTGAAGCTTCCTCATCTTTATGCCCATCCACATCTTCATCAGAATTATCCTCAAAGGCACCATTACCTTTGTCACTGTCACTCTGTGTTTCTTTGGAATCTGGCATCGGCTGGCAATCCTTCCAAAAACTCGAACCCCATGTTCCGGTTGAACCGATTCTTTTAGAAGGCTTCTCAGTTGCATTCTCACCAAAAGTATCACTCTGCTGCCTAATACCATCAAGCTGTTCCTGCTCACTATTGTAAGGGTCTGCCTCATTCATATCCACATCCTTGTGACCGATATTCATATCGAAATCTCTATCTCTTGTAGAACCGGAGGCTCCCTCAGCTCCATTATCATCGGCCTTTTCGTTCAGGTCATGCCCGGAGTTCATTCGGTCCAAGTTCCGAAAGAATGCCATCACATGCTCACATGGAAGTCCCACTAGGCGAAATTCGCACTCTTACTGCAGCACAAGAAAAAGAAGCTCCTTTTAGCACCATACTGCTGGTTAGCACTAACGCTACATACTAGTTACTATAGCAACAATCCTTATCCAATTCCCCACTGGTAAATTCAAGGAATATTAACACAAAAAACCAACTTAATTCAAATTTTCAACCCCGAATACTTCGAAGCCAATCCCGAAAGCTGTTTTCCAACTAAAACCAATAAAATGCAACTCCTAAACAACTCAGAAGAAAATACTATGTAAAGATTTAGTAAAAATCATATTGTACGATGAAAAATATGCGACTTCGAATTAAAAAACACAACTTTACGAGAGAAACTCAAATTAAACCTATTTCTGAGCTAAATCATATAAACTAACAAAATCTCCCACTGATTCACCACTTTCGCGCTAGACAAGCCGAAGAATCGATCGATAACGCATCAGAAACAAAGCAACAAGAAGTCAACCCAAAATCCAATCTCTTTCAGATCGAAACCCATCGATTCGACCACTCCGCACCGATCCAACTACAACACAACGAAATCATATCAAAATCACCACGGATCGGTGCACAAGGACCCGCAAATCCACCAAACCGATCCCCCAAACCCCAAACCGAGCCCTGGACACCAAAACCAGGCCCGAAAACGCGATCCACCGCCGAGAAAGGGACCGATTCGCCGCCCCCCACCCTCGAAATCGCCGGCGACGGCGTAGAAGAAGCGGAGGGACATGCATAGAGCTCGATCGGGGGAGGGGCGGCGGCGGCGGCGCAAGTTAGCAATCGTGCGCCGCTGCGGGGGTGGTAGGGCGGCGCTGGTCGGAAGCGGGAGATAGGGGGAGATTTTTTTTATTTTATTTTTTCCTAATTAAAATTTTTCAAAACTTTTTTTTTTTTTTTTTACCCTTGGGGGAGATCTAGAGGACGAGGAGGAGGAGGAGGAGGAGGAGGAGAACACGGCGATTAATCGGCGGCGGGGGCGGGGGGGATCGGCGATTAATCGGCGGCGGCGGCGGTTTGGGTTCGCGGCGATCGACGCCTCCCCCAAAGAGGTGTAGAGAGAGAAAGATAGAGAGAGAGAGAGAGGCGTTGAGATTAGAGGCGTAGAGAGAGAGAGAGAGAGAGAGAGAGAGAGAGAGAGAGAGGGGGNTTTTTTTTGGGTAACCCTTTTTTCGCCCTAGGTGGAATATGTAGATTGTATATGTAGGAGGAGGAGGGGTTTGTGCGTTGGTGTTTTGGGGTACCCGTAATATTCTTGGGAGGGGCCAAAGGGAGAGCGCCACGTGGGGGAAGGAGCGGGGAGGGTTCGGGATTAGGGGGGTTAAAGGGTCTGGGCTCGAAGCGGGTTGGGTTCGGGTTCGGGTGCGATTCGCCACCGCCGCCGCCGCCGCCGCTGCTGGAAACTGGGTGCGGTGGTCCGCAGGGAGCGAGTATGCGACAGCGTACGGCCTACGTGGCAGTGTTAGATTCCGCCATGCACGGGTAAATTGCACCGCTAGCCCCGGAACTTTCGGACTAGTTTTATTTTGGTCCTTGAAATTTTGCTCTCACTTCTCTTCTTCCTCTTCCTCTCCTTCTTCTTCCTCTTCCTCTTTTTTCTTCTTCGTACCCTCATTTTTCTCCTCCTTCTTCTTTTTCATCGTCGTCGTTGATGATCCGATCGTCGTGCTTGCGTGGGCCGTCGTCATGAGCGCTTCCGAATCGGCCGAACCTTTGCCTTTCGCCTCGCGCTGTGCTCAGCCTCGTCCTAGTCAGTCGCAACTCCGACAAGCTCCGCAACGACGTCGCCGCTGCCGCTCGCTCCCGCAGCCCAAGAAGGAAGAGAAAGAGGAAAATGCCAAAAATTGAAAGGACTTTTGGAGGGACATATTTGTGAGAGCAAAAATATCATTTCACGAATCATTGTTAAAAAATAAACAGTTCTATAACGGATCCTAACCAGAGGGACATATCTGAATACACTACAATAAAATTAGGTTATAGGGACACATTTTTTGGACACTTTTATATAAGTATCCCATTTATGCCAAATTTTTTAAAAAAAATCTATTAAGATCTAAATATAAAGCCCATTCCAATAAAAAATAAAAAGTTACTCTATTCAATCAACCACACCTGACCCACTCGGCCGATTACAAATAAAAATAAAAGAAAAAAAAGAAAAATTGATCACTATCTTCCTTTCTCCTCTTCCGCTGCCGCAGCTAACAAGATAGGGTTTCGACAGCTAGTGTTCAGCCACGAGTATATCATAGGAACCGTAGAGGGCTACGATCACCACGTATCCCTCGCCATAGGTCGATGAAGGAGTGGGTATCAAATATCAAGGCGGCCCTACCTATGGGGCATGTTTGTTTCAACGAAACTGAACTTTTGGTTGAAGTGGACTTTGGGTTGAAGTGGATTTTGGTGAAAACTACTTGTTTCCTGCTGTTTGTTTCGTAGTTATGAAGTGAAGTTTCATTAGTTCTGCTGTTTGTTTGGTAAGAAGTATATGATATAAAACTATAATTTATATAGGGTTAATTACACCAATGGTCCCTAACCTTTATTGTTTTTCAATTTGGTCCCCAATCCTTTTTTTTTGCAATCAAGTCCCTAATCTCTTGATTTCATTTCAATTAAGTCCCAGCCGTTAGATAGCTGTTAAAATTGACGAAAAATGCCACGTCAGCACACTGTCAGTGCCACGGAGGCGCCATGTCAGCGCCACGGAGGCGTCGTGTCAGCGCCACGGTGGCGCTGTATCAGCGGATTACGAAAAAAAAGGTTGGAGACCAAATTGAAAAACGGTGCAAAGAAAATTAATTTAAGATTTAAATTTTAAATTTAAATTTTGATTTTGGATTCAAATTTAAATTAGAATTCAAATTCCAATTTTGTATTTAATTTTTAATTTTTAATTTTTAATTCAAATTCACATTTGGAATTCTAAATTCTAATTTAATTTCAAACTTCGATTTGAAATTTCAAATTCAAAATGTGAATTTAAATTCGAAGTTTAAATTCAAATTTAGAATTGAAATCAAATCTTAAATTCAAATTTAAATTTTAAATTCAAATTCAAAATTTAAAATCAAAATTTTGAATATAATTTTAAATTTAAATTCAGATTTTAAATTTAAACTTCGGTTTCAAAACTTTCATTTTAAATATAAATTGAAATATCAAAATCAAATCAAAATTTTAAGTTTGAATTCACAATTTAGATTCAATTAAAAATTTAAATTTAAAATTTGAATTTCAATTCAAAATTTTAATTCAGCTTTAAATTCAAATTAAAAATTCTAATTTCTACGTTAGTTTAATTTTAATTTTAATATATTATTTTGAATTTAAATTTTAAATTTTGAATTTTATTTTTAGGAACTAAAATGAAAAATGTGCAAAGTTAGGGCCTAACAAAAAGGTGCAAATAGACGCTGACGTGGCGATTCCGTTAATTTTAACAGTTTTTTTAACGGTTGGACGTAATTGTAATAAAATCAAAATATTAGGGACTCAATTGCAAAAAAAAAGGTTGGGGACTCAAGTGAAAATTGGTGCGATGGTTGGGAATTAGTAGTGACTAACGGTGTAATTAACCTATTAATATTATTATATAAACAATAAATATTTTAATAAATGAAGATAATATAATTATATTTTTATATAATTAAAATTTAAATTAAAATAACTAAATTAATTTTTTATACAAAAATTATAGTAATACAATAATAAAATTATAAAGTAAAATATATTAATGCTTAATTAATTAATTTTTATTATATTTTAATTGTACAAATTAAATAAAAAATATTAAAACTTAACTAATCAATTTTTATCATATTTTAAATATACTAACTGAATAAAAGAGTAATTAGTAATACAATTAAATATATTTAAATATAATTATCTTTATCTATTATATTATTTTATTATTTTTTCTTCACCACTCTTCATCGTAATTAGACGAAGTCAATTACGCCGTTTGAGATTAACTCGAGTTCCGACTGTAATATTTTTACGGCAAACCAAACAACGAAAGTGGCCGTTTATGGCGAAAACGACTTCCCTCCTCTCCATTTTTACCCCACTTCCACCCAAACAAACATAGCCACGCCACATATAGCAACACTTTTAAAAAGTGTCAGTAATTTATGCAGCAGATTGACATTTAAAAGTGTCGCTATACACCATTTTTGTTGTAGTGATACATTAGGATTTTTGCAGGAATAACTTATGAAAATTGAACTTTGCAGGAATATATCTGTAATTCACTATATTTACGGGAACCTGTATAAAATTAACCCTATTTTTAATTAGATAGCAAATTATTTATCTACACTTTACTGCATTAATTTGTATATCTAATGAATTTTCAACTCTTTTCTTATCCCGTACTCCAACATTACTATCCATTGAGTTGCAATTAATTTCTATACAAGTTCCATTGAGTTGCAATTAATTTCTATACAAGTTGGATCGTTAAATTAAAAGTATGAAGTAGAAAAAGAAATGATGGATTCACCGTATACAAACATCCAGATGGAATTAATAAATGTATATAAGCAACAATTTTCAACAGATAAGGATTAAAAACGAAACGCTGTTGAAAGTTTGGAGTCTCCGCTGTCACAATCAAATGTCTATGGATCAAAATAAAACTTGATTAGTGCAATTTACATATTCTAGCGTTGATAGTAAAAGAGTTTCAAAGTAGGATGTATATTTTATGCCGACTCTATTCCAAGACTATTAATATTTTACTTATCATATCAATTTCTTATATTTTGACTAAAAATTATTTGGATTTTTATCAATTCTAGGATAATGGGGGTGTAAGATCTACACTTCCCTATTTAGATGTACAAGAAGCATTTTTCATAGTAAAATAAATGCAAAATGCTAACTGTACAGCTATATATAGGTATAAATCTTGCTTCCCTTTCATTTAAAGGCTCACAAAAATTTGATGAGACTTGAAGAGAAATAATACGCTTTGAATGAGTGGGGTGTAAAATTTACATCTATTTTAGGGGTTTACATGTAATATTTTTCAAAACAAAATGGGAAATCCTCCTACTATACTTTGGAGCAAAGGTAGAATAATTCTAAAAGTAAATGAAGTTGTTTATTTCACCTTTCTTTTAGCGATGGGGCATCCGAATCGATAAACATAATTGTGAAAAAGATCTTAGCAATTGGAACTTAATAGAAACCAAATTTTATCATTTCACTGTATCATTTTGTAACCCTCTCTGTTATTATATGCTCGAGAGTTAATCTGATGACACTAGCTTAAGAATATTTATGTGTTAAATATTTATAATTTATAATCTAAGGATGAATATGCTATTCATAATTATTGTCTAGCAGTGCAATATCGACATGAATAGCCCATTTGGTCTTTATTTAAGAAGACATATAAGAGTTAAGAATTTTAGATATGTATTTTTCTGTATAAAACTTTTTAAATGTTCCTAACTAGAGGAATATTATAACGGCGATGATATTCTAGTAGGTCGGTGTATACTATATCCCCAGGCATCATAGCTGCTTCACGTATATACTTAGACTCTAGTCACGAGTCTATGTCCAGTACTTTTGACTGTAGTCATTTATATGGGGAGGCATGTGAATGCGCAATAAAAAATCTAACACTCGCAATGATGAGAGAAAATATCCTATGCAGTCTATCGAACTCCACTCGGAAAATACCTGGCCAGGATATATAGTAAGTGGAAAGAGTTTCCAATTATACTATCATATTAAATTTCAAATATTCTAGTCATATGGCCGAATAATAAAATTTAGCCAGTAACCATGACCTTAGTTCGATTGGGATGTTGTATATTAGAAGGAATTTATCATACGGCAACTTAAGCAAAGAGATTCATTCTTCATTACCATTCTAAATATCGTGATATTCTGTTAGGTGTCACTCATGAACAGTAAGAGAATATAAATGATTCGAATTGAATTATTATTATTTGTCAATTAAAACAATTGTAATTCAATATCAAAGAGTTTGATGTTGAGGTTCACTGACGAATAGTAATAAACCTATGTAGTCACATACAATATGATTTTCATGCATCACAATCGTATGGATTTTCACTAATAAAGAGTTTAGTGTTATAAAAATAAAAGAAAATTGATTAATTAAATTAGATTTAATTATTCAACTCAATTATTAATAGTACTTGGTAAATATTCTAGAATTTGTTTGAATATTATGCATGATATTTAAATTTATCTCTAACTGGATTAGGGATTAATATTTAATCGTACAAGATATTTAAATAATATATATACATATAGAGTCCGGCTGCTATGCTATCGATAGCACCAAGCAGTTGGTGCTATCAAGTTTTCTGTCGTTAGATTAACCTCTTTGATTATTTTTACCCGTTAGATTATACTATTCAACCAACCACCCACTCAACCCTAGGGGGCCCACATCATCCTAACCACACATCTTTTAATCCAATGGTGGAAAACTTAATAGCACCAAGTCATTGGTGCTATTAATAGTATTTCGGCCTAGTTCTATACATATAGAGAGAGAGAGAGAGAGTCCGGCCGGTATACTATCGATAGTATAGAGCATTTGATGCTACCAAATTTTCTGTCATTAGATTTACCTCTTTTATTATTTTCATCTGTTCGATTATACTATTCAACTAACCACCCACCCAACCCTAGGGGGCCCACATCATCCTAACCGCACATCTTTTAATCCAATGACAGAAAACTTAGTAGCACCAAGTCATTAGTGCTATTAATAGTATTCTAGCCTAGTTCTATACATACATATATATATATATATATATATATATATATATATATATATATATATATATATATATATATATATATATATATACTTGAGCTAGAATGTTATTAGTGCCAAACAGGCTCTGTTGCACCCATTTGCTTTCAATGATGGAGCCTCCAAATTGATGATCGGTACTGTTATACGGGCTCTATTATTGCCAAACGGGCTCTATATCACTTGAAGTATTTAAAAACTAAATTTCAATTCTTTTCGACATCTTTAACCTAATGATCAAAAGGTTTTAAAATTTATAATTTTAATGGTCAATATAAAGCGTTTTCTCATTTAACGGCGTAAAGATATCTAAATTAATTAAATTTGGTTAGAAAATTTTTTAAACTATTTAAAACAACATTTGTAATCTTGATCTTGATTAAAAAATTCCTATCATATCCTTTTAAAAGATATTTATTTTCAACGGTTCATTTTTGTGTCCACTTGATGGACAAAAGAATAATATCGGAAAAGTATAAAATTTGTTACTAAATGCTTTAAGTGGTATAGATCATGTTTCAATGATACCGATTATCGATTTGGAGGCTCAATCATCGAATGCAAATAGGTGGCAACAGAGCCCATTTACTACTAATAACATTCCAGCTCACTTCAATATATATATATATATATATATATAGAGAGAGAGAGAGAGAGAGAGAGAGAGAGAGTAGGGCTACTGAGCTATTAGAAGCACAGCAGCCCATGTGCTCCTAAATTCTTAACCATTCATCAATTTTGATGGGTGGTTAGGGTGAAAGAGAGAAGAAAAATTGGGGAGAAATTGGATTTCTCAATTTCTCTTCTCTCCCAATTTCTCTCAAAATTTTCTTTTCTCTCTCATCCCAATCACTGATTAAAATTGATGGATAGTTAGAAACTTAGGAGCACATGGGCTGCTGTGCTCCTAATAGTATAGTAGCCATGCTATATCTATTATCTATTAACTTACATGAATTCTCAATGTTTGTTGCCACGTGGCAAATTCTCCTTCACTCTCACTGGCATGTGACTCTTCTTCTTCCCCTCACTAAACTTTCAATGTACATTTTAACGGTTCTACTAACAAAACTGTAAGGACTGAGATTTTTACAGTGCAAATAAACTCTCTGTTGATGATGTTTATGTGTGTAATTTAATTAGATAAGCACTCGTCAAGTTTCAGAAGAAAATGAGCTAGAACGGAGAAGTTACGCGATTAAAACTAATCACTTAAAGTGAATAGTAACCCCGGTTTTTTGGAGAAGCCACGGAGTAGAGTTAGCTTTCGGCGCGTATCGGACTTCGTTCATAACGATCCAATAGCTCGTTTTGATCGGTTCAGCTATTCTGGAACCAATGGCACTGACGGATTCCAGATCTGATTCACGGTTTCCGAGAAAAAGGGATTTTACCGAAAAGAGGACTTCCGTTCTTGACTGTTCTTGCATTTTTAAGCTCCTCGTGCTCCGTGCTTGTGACCTGGAGTAGGGTGTAGAATGTTTCGGGTCCCTACTAGTGGTAGGGAAGTCAATTTCTAATGCGAAAGTTGGTTTAATGGGTTTACACATTGGTATATGTGCGATATATGGATTAATTAGAAAGCGGATGGGTTCCGTCGTGAATCCGTGACCAAATCTGATGAAATAAGATTGTAGTTTTGATGCCCTCGACGTGCTGAACGCAATGGTGCCGTCGGATCGAAAATCCGACGGACGGATCTCTGGTAATTGCGAAGTTTTCGTTAAGAGGTCGAAGGTGGCAATTCGGAAAATCCGCGAAAAGTTGCAATATTTTATGTACCGAAGCACGCGAGATCGAGCATGGAGGTGCGTACATGCAAAACACATGCACTGTCAGGGACTCAGATGATAACAATTATCTTTGGGGGACTTCTCTGCAAAGTTGCAGGTTGTATATAATGTTGCACTAGGATTTCTTAGCATGAAACCCTAGATCTAGCCGACTTGCACCCCCAGTTAACCCTAACCGTCATCAGCACCTCTATGCCCTTGCCATGCACGCACCTCTGTCGCCGGCGAGCAACCCCGGCTGCCGGAAAAGCTCCACCTCCCTCTCCCTCATCATCTCCATCACCACCTTCTCCACCATCCGCGGCCTCTTGACTTCGGGAAGCCACCCCATGGGCTGAGCCTATATTATCTGGCCGAGGCTTCCCCTCCGGCGCTGTCACCGGCAGTCCCCGCCGCCTGCGCACGCCGCCGGAGCCGTCCGAGCAAGCCACGGCCAACTCGGGTCAACCCAGACCGAGCGGACTTGAGCTCAGGGCCCGCTAGGTAAAGCAGCCCTAGATCAGCCGCGCCGCCTTCCCTCAACCCCCGGCGACCCTCCGCCGCCGTCGCCGCCGTCCCCGGGCGCCGCCGGCCACCGCCGGATCTCTCTGCGGCCATCTGGAGCGCCTGCGGGCCAAGCTTGGACCCGCACTGCCTCCGTGCACCACCGCCGCCCTAGGCCGTGTGCGCCGCCTTCCCCTCGGCCTCCGGCGACGGGTCGTCGCCGTCCCAAGCTTTTCCCACCATCGCGTGGCCGCCGTGGATGTTGAACCCGAGAGTAGCTAGGTGGAGTTGATCTCCTCCGCCGCGCCACCGGCCGCCTCCCGCTGTCGACCAGCTGGTGCCCCGGACCCCACCGACCTACCGCACCCTTCCCTGGCCGGGCCTCCTGCNGCCGTCCGGCCGCCGGCGACCAACCCTAGCTCTACTGCTCAGGTTAGGCTGCATTTAAATTCCTGTGCACTGTTCTGGGGTTCCGATTGCCTTTCCGGCGATCCGAGGGCACTCCGATAAATGGGGAAGTGAGCACGATGACCCTGGGTTCGTGCTGAACATCGTGCTCACCCCCGTTAGAGTAAATGATGTCCTGGTTAGCGAGTTAATTGCAATCTTAGTGCTGTACGCGCTGTTTCACAGATCTTCGCGTCGCTTGTGCGATTACCCCAGTGGACGGCAGTGCTCCGAAAGGTGAGCACGGCCTCCGGCACGCCGAGACCCGTCAGAGGGTGTCTCGTCTTGGCTGATTGACTTCCGATTTGCGTAGTCGGACCATAAAAGCGTCGAAATCACATAAAATAATGTGATTTTGGGTAATTGGGAGGGCTTTGATGCAATCTTGTTTGTCGTGGTTGCTGTGGGCAGCGTGTACGGGCTGTGGGTAACCCCTGGACTAATTGTCCAAGGCCCCAAGCCCTTGCGGAAACAGAAAAGCGATTTCTGGCTCGTTTCTCGGCGAAATCAGTCGACGAAACGCGGGTTCGGTTCGGAATTATTCCAATGGTACTTCGTGATTGATTGTTTAGTCGTTGAGCCTTGTTGGCTGGTCACTCGCGTCATTTCAAGGGTTCGGAAATGACGGGTGAGCGACAGTGGGTTCCGGTGTCGAATTAGATACTTCCGGGAACCCGGATTGAAACGATTATCCGACGATAATTGTTTCGACGTGAGGAGCTGTGGTTGCTACCATGACGCATGATTATTGATGTTTAGTGGCAGCGGATGACTCGTAGCACGAGTCGGTACGTTCCGGGATAGTTCGTGGGTCCCGACGGAATCCCGGTGCGATTTTCGAGACTTCCGACGAGTCACGGTAATCGGTTTCGGAAAACCGATCTCCGTGGGTTTGTTTGCGGGATTATGATTTAATGGTTATTACTTATGTGTTAGATACTAACCCGGTGGACCTTCCGTAGGTCAGGTTGACATCCTTTCGCAGTCAGGAGACAGGTGCGACATTCGTACAGGTGGGTACTTCGATCCGACGTCGGTACAGTGGTGCACGTTCGGTGATGGTTTCTTACCCTTGCCCTCTTACTATTATCTGTGTGCATATACATATTGAGCCTTGCACCTGCTTTTATATCTGCATTCCTCTACTCAGTTAGTTCCATGTTGATATCATGCTTAGGAGTAGAGTTGACTTATCTGTTCACTATATCTGTGATTTGGTTGGGCGGTTCCCCTATTTTGATATCTATGACCTGTTCGGTCGAGTTGCTACAGTTCTATCTTGACATACGTAGCCGACTAGTTGCTGATGGCCTATACGGTCGGTGTGCCCTGAGGGGCTGGATTGTCGGCTAGTTGCCGATGGAAGATCTTTGAGCATACTACATTGATCGCCACTCCAGGTACGCATTTCACGAACACCAGCGGTCTGATCCACCGCAAGAGGGTGTTCTTTTCCGGAAAAGTGGTTGGATTGCCAACCCGTGAGCCCAGGGGCTTTATTGCGAGGGTATATGCTTCTGACCCAGGGGCTTCATTGCGAGGGTCAGGTACTGTGCTTCTGACCCAGGGGCTTCATTGCGAGGGTCAGGTACAGGTTGAGCAGTGTGGCATGGGCCTGAGGTCTTCGGACCAATAGGGCAGCGAGATTGGGTACTTTTGAGGTTATCGTCAGTTGACGCATGCATACAGTAGCTGTAGTGTTTATTTCCAGTACATCCTTATCTGTTTATTGTAGCTACTGTTTTATTTACCTGCATCTATACTTGTCAGCTCCTTACTTATCAGCATCTTTACTTACCAGCACTTATGTCTATCTAGTTCTCCGTGTTGTTGTATAGCTCTCTTCCTGATCCGGTGAGTACTCCTCGCCTTCTTCGGCTTGCGGTACCCACTGGGAGGGGAGACATGTTTACATGTTCTCACCTCCCCCACTATTTTTCAGGTATCGTGGGCAGTGAGGGTTGAGACGAGACGTGAGATACGTAGCGGTCGATAGAGCTTCCGACCCAGGTTATTGCGGTTTAGTTATTACCCCTTTTATTTCTGTTGATGTATAGTTTAGTTGGTTTATGTGGTTCAGTATTTCATTACGTTAAAATAAAAGGATTTCTGGATTTTGTAAAATAAAAGATTTTCTACCCCTCGTGGTAGCGTTTTTAAAAGATAAAAGTTCCCGTGTAGGGAACAGCTTTCAAAAGGTTTTCTGTGATTTTGTATCTTAGTATTTCAAAACCTGTTTCTGTGGTTGGAAACATTTTAACTAATAGGTATGGATTTATGTTTAAATGTTGAATGCATGAGTGTGAATCTGTGGTGAATGGTGTATGAATATATATAACGGTTCGTTATTTGTATGTTCATTTGTTGTGGTTGTGCCTGGGTGACTTCTTGTACTTGTGCGACGCCGTGCAAATACAGGGGAGACTCTGTACGTGTGACCAGTGGATTTCCTGTATTTGTGGCGGATCTGGCATACTCTGGGGTCAGATTTTCAAAAAAAAAATTCAGACGCTTTTCCGCTTTCTCTTAAACTGAAAAGGGACCCCGGGGCGTGACAAAAACTTTCAATCAAAACTTTCTATTAATGTATTTAAATGATTCCACTAACAAAACTTTCCATTAATGTATTTAAAAGGTCCTACTACCATCTACAATTCTATCATTTTTATCTACAATTATTCATCATGACCATTTCCATTTCCTTCACTATATTTTCAATTAATGTAAATGTCCCACTACCAAACTTTCAATTGGTATGCTTAAATGGTCTCACTACCATCGACAATCCTAACCTCTCTATCTGTAATTATTCATTATGGCTCTTTTCCTTCCCTCCATCAGACTTTTAATTTTTTATCTCCAATCAATTCATCAATTCTCTATCTCTCATCTTTTGTTATACACCATCATCTCCTTCCCTCGCTCTCTCCCTCTCTCTCACTAATGCGTGCTCACTTTCCCTTTCCATCACGACGTTTGTTGGATATATTAAGTGAGATACACAAAAAGAATGTTTAATATTTTTTTATTATTAATTATTACTATAATTTCTACCCGCTGTAAAGCACAGGCTACTTCACTAGTATATATATATATATATATAGAGTCCGGCTATGGTGCTTGTAAAAGCACCAAGCACATGGTACTTGTAAGTTTTTTACCTTTAGATCTACATCTTTAATCATTTTCAACCGTTAGATTATACTATTCAACCAATTACCCACTCAACCCTAGGAGGCCTACATCATCCTAACCGCACATCCCTTAATCCAAGGGCCCAAAACTTACAAGTACCAATGACTTGGTACTTTTAAAAGCATAGGAGCTCAATTCTATATATATATATATATAGAAAGAGAGAGAGAGAGAGAGAGAGAGCCCAGCTACTATCCTCTTAAGAGGATAGGAACATTTGTCCTATCAAGTCATTTTGGATGATCGAGACTTCAAATTGATAATCGGCACGTTGAAATTGATCTACACAATTAGAAATGTTTAAAAACCGAATTTTATAATTTTTAAAAATCATTATCAAACCCATTGAAGAGTCAAAAAATGAACGGTCAAAGACAAATGACCTTCTGAAAACAAAGGTTGGACTTTCTCAATTTACGATTGGAGTTATTAAACATTATCTAAATAGTATAAAGAATCTTCTATCAAAAATTCAACCGGTTTGGATTACTCTACACCGTTAAACAAGCAAACGGCTCATATAGGCCGTCAAAAATTGTCAATTTCCAGCTGCCTGTCAGACATCGTGCGCCGCTTTTCTGGATTCGTACAATCGGGCCTTCAGAAATTGTGGGCGCCGAGAACATGCGCGCTGACTTTTCTGACAGACAGACCACGTGCGCCACTTTTCTCTGAGCGAAATCATTTTGGGCTTCCAGAAGATGTAGGCGCCCAGATTTCCAGCACGCGTGCTGCCTGCGTCGCGCCGCGTCAGAACTTTTCGAGCTGGTTCGTCGTACTGTCCGGAACACGCAACCTGTCAAGTCAAACAATCCGGTTGCCCTAAACAGACATTCGGGCGCCCAGATCAGGTAAAGAAATTTCTGGACCACCCGAACAGCAAACATCAGGATCCAAAAAACACATAAGTTTCGCATCCACTTTAGGGCGCCAGATCAGAGTCCAAAAACAGTAACTTGACAGAAAACTGATTTTGAGCAGATTTTGAATATTTTAAAATCCTATGCACTTTATCACAAGATAGAGATAGATCAAGTGAGCTATAAAGTGATAAGATGAATAGATTAAACTTAGCTCAAAAATTCTCACTCTAATGATGTTAATCAAATTAAGAATAGGGAGAGTGAGTTTGTCTATTTGACAAAGGAAGCAAGCATAGCTTCAAGTGGTGAAGCTTGGTGCTAGAAGATTGCCCATCTTGAGTCCTTTTGAAGATAGAGAGATCTAAAACACAAAACTTAAGATAAAATATTAGTCCAATAATCGTAATTATTTGTTATCATCAAAATCTAATGAAAGATTAAAGCCACTAGGCCAACACAAACCATTTCAAAATTGTCAATTTTCAATGGTTACTATGGCGAGTTTGGAGTTTAACATTGTAGAAGAATCTAAGCGCTTATTTGGTTCATCCATTTTGGATATGGAATGGGAATCGGTTTGATCAAATCAGATTAATTTTGTTTGGTTCGCATGAATCGGTTTGGGATTCCTATTCCGGACTGGAATGGGAATGACCCATTAGCCTTCAACTTGATTCCGGTCTTCTAGCCCGGATTGAGATTTCATTCCGGAAGCCCACTAAGTTCTCGAAGCCCATGTGACCATCTCACCCTCCTTCTCTTCACCCCTTTCTCATCAAAAAAAAAAAGAAAACCTATCCTCTCTCAAAACCCTATCCCTAACCCACATCAATAAGGGCGTGTTTGGTTCACATCTTTGTTACCCTGGAATCGGAATCGGAAGGAACGAATCCGTTTGTAGGTGTTTGGTACGCGGGAGTCCCATTCCAATTTTGATTCCCGAATAGAATGGGAATCCTCTAATCACCTCTTTTTCCAATCCAGCCTAGGAGGCCGGATTGAAAGTTGAATCCGGACGGAATGAATATTTATTCGGATTAAATTTATTTTTTCAACTTTTTTAATTAAAATATGAGTTTAAATTTAGAAATTAAATTTTAAATTTTAAATTTTAAATTTTAAATTTTAATTTGAACTTGAATAAAAAATTTAAATTTAATCAAGTATTTCGAATCTACCTTATGAATTTGAATTTAAATTAAATTTTAATTTATATAAAGTTTTATTCAAATTTTATTTAAAACTTAAATTAAATTTATGGATTCAAATTAAAATTTAAATTATAATTTTAAATTTGAATTTGAACAAATCGAAATTTAGTTTTATATTTTAAATTATCCACTCAACTTCAAAGTTTAATTTTTTAATATAAATAGATTTAAAATTTTGACATTATTTCAAAATTTTGATATAAATTTTTAATATTTAATTTTTAATTTGATTTAAATTAATATATTATAAAGATAAAGTTAATATATAATCTGATTATGTTTTTTATATTTATCTGAACCAAACACCGGGAATGATTTATTCCGATTCCGATTCAGGTGATGAACCAAACAAAATTAGGTAATGAGTCATTCCAATTCCGATTCAAGCTTATTTCGATTCCGATTCTGATTCCGATTTCGACTTCGAACCAAACACGCCCTAAAAGTTTTTAAAAATAAATTTGATATTTTTTTTGGAAAACTTATTAGAGAATAGTATTATATTTTTCATAAATTTTAAATAATATAAATTTATATTTTAGAGTAAAATTAGTATTATAGTATTCTATAATTTTTTTAGTTTATACGAACTAAACAATGAAATATGAATAACTCATTCTAATTCTCAATCCACAAATAAACCAAACGTCTTGAGGGAGTGGGCCATTCCAATTATCATTCCAATTCATTCCCATTCCATTATCCATTCCAATTCCACCCTTGAAACAAACAAGCCCTAAATTTCTTCAAATTTTGATAGAAAATACTTTAAACTATCTAGATTAAGGTTAACATTCTTGATCTTGAATTTAAAAGTCCTATGCTCAAATTTTAAATATTATTCAATTTCCACCGTCCATTTTAACATAATTTATTTATTAAGTAAACGATGTCGAAAAAAACTAAAATCTTATTCCTAAGAATTTCATATACTCTAGATCATATTTAACGGTGTGGATCGTTAATTTGAACACCCTAAAATCAAAAATAAGACTATAGTACTGGAACTCCGGTACTATAGATAGTATAGTAGCCTAAAGTTTATAGATAGTATAGTAGTTTCCAAATACTTTCAATAGTCAAGTTTAACGGAGCCGATCGTCGATTTGGAAGCGGCATCGTTGAAACAACTTGGTAGCACGGAGGCGTCTGTGCTACCGATAGTATGGCAGCTTAGCGCTCTCTCTCTCTCTCTCTCTCTCTATATATATATATATAGTTGAGTTGGAATACTATTTAGAGTATTTGAACTTTTTTACTATTAAGTTTATAACACTTGGATTGACAATTGTAGGATTAGGATGATACTGATCTCCTAAAGTTTAGCGATGGTCCCCTAGTGTTTAGCAGGTGGCTTGTAAAATAATTTGATCTAAAGAGTGAAATTAATTAAAGCTCTGATTGGATATATAGTAAAAAATTCTATTATAGAGTTTATATTTTATGGTTTTAGTCTGAACAAAATCGAGAAATTTGTAATTATAAAAAATTTCACAACTTCATTATTAAACCATTTGAATACACGTCATACAATTCCACATGATATCTAACAATTATAAGTTTAAATTTAAAATTTTCAAATTTTGAATTTTGAATTTTGAATTTTGAATTTTGAATTTTGAATTTTGAATTTTAAAATTTAAAATCTGAAAGTTAAAACTTTAAAATTTAAAATTTAAAATTTAAAATTCAAAATTTCAATTCTAAAAATTAAATTTCAAATTTTGAAATTTGAAGTTTAAAGCTTAGAAATTAGAAATTTGGGATTTGAATTTGAAATTTATAATTTGAAATTTAAACTTAAAATTTAAATTTTAAAATAAATTTGAAATTTAGAACTTGAAATTAAAATTAAAATTTTAAATTTTTTAAATTTAAATTTGAACTTAAAATTTGAAATTAGAAATTAAATATTTCAATATTTAAATTTTAAATTTTCATTTTGAAATTTAATATTTCAAATTTTAAATCTAAAATTTAAATTTGAAATTTGAATCTGAAATCTAAAATTTAAATCTAAATTCTAATTTTAAATTTTAAATTTAATTTAATATTAAATTTAAAAAACTTTAAATTTTAAAATTTAATTTAATATTCAATATTTAAATTTAAAAATTTTGAAATCTAATATATAAAATTTAAATTTTAAAATTTTGAAAAATTTATTTACTTTGTACGAAGAGAATAGAAAAAATATGTCGAGAGAGAGATCGAGAGAGAGAGAGAGAGAGAGAGAGAGAGAGTATCGCACAATGGTTAAGAGTTTTTTTTTTGTTCTAGTAGGAGTGGAGCTATCAAAAGCTAAATATTTTACCGTATAGTTTAACTACGCCATAATTTTTTAACCTGTTTAAAGCCCAACCAAACAGCCTTAATTAGTTAAAAAAAAAGTATCCCATGATATAGGCTATTCAGACAACTTAGATCTAATAGTGAAAAATTAGATAATACCAAGTATTTGGTACTATTCATAATAATTCAGCCGGAGTAACCGTCCATAGCGCAAGTGGCAAAGGGTTTGGTAGTTGGTATCCGAGGTCTGAACTTTGAATTCTAGTTGATTCACATTTCTAGCTAAGTTTATATTTTTCTAAATGAAATAAACAAAGCCGGTAACATACTGCCTATCTCTCTCTAAAAAAAACAGAAGATAATATCAAGTCGAACTATATATATATATATATAGGTTTATATACTACCGGTAGTACGGAGACCTTCGTGCTACCAAGTTGTTTTCAATAATGTAACTTCAAATCGACGATCGGCTCCATTAGACACCAGTTACACTATTGAAAGTATTTGAAAACTAAATTTCATAATTTTTCGGCATCATTTATCTATGAAACGAGTAGTCTAAAAATGAACAGTTAAAAATAAAAAATCTCATAAAAAATAATGATAAAAGACTTGAATTTAAGATCAAAAATATTGATCTTACTCTAAATAGTGAAAAAAAAATTTATAAAAATTTCATCAGATTTGGATTATTTTGCACCATTAAATTAACAAACATATCATAGCAATCAATAAAATTATCAATTTTGAGATCTTTTGATCACTAGCCAAATAATGTCGCAAAATTATGAAATTTAATTTCTAAATACTTTTAAAAGTGTAGATCAAGTTTAACAAAGCCGATCGTTGATTTGGAATCTGCATAATTGAAAACAACTTGATAGCACGGAGGCCTCCGTACTATCAATAGTATACCAGCCTAGCTCTGTGTGTATATATAAAATTAAAAAACAATGGAGCCGTACTATTGCAGTATGTATTAATTTCGGAGATGCATCTTAGTGAATTGGCATTTGATGCATATTATAAGATCAATTTCTCTCCCAATTTCTTTGTCGCACATGCTTTTTTCTTCGATCAACTTCTCTACTCTTCATCAACTTGTGGATCACGAAGGGACTGCTAGCACTGTCCAGATGGTCTGCAACTCATCCGCTTCGTGAGACGAAAATCGATCAGGTATCTGCCAATTCCGTGTGGACATGCATAGACGCTGAGCATGTACGCGGCTATGCTAGAATCACATACTAATGATTGAAACATACGCTACCAACCGTAGTATAGATCAAGAAATCTAACTAGTCCGCTATAAGATTTTTAAACATAATAGTTTTGCTTAAATTAAAGTTTTACATAGTCACATGAGAATGATCCACAGACACAATATTGATTTAGAGATCTTAACTGGTCCACTGTAAAATCTCTAAAAATAAGAATTTTGTTTAGATTAATATTTTGCATAATAATATGAGAATGATCCACTGGCACTAGATTGATTTCTTTTTATTTGGTTTTCATATTTGATATGTAATTAACTATCGAAAAATTCTAAAATGTAAAAAGGAGTTTATCACTGTGTTTTTTTTTTTTGTGTCTATAATTTCTTACAATGGTATCAAAGCCGATTCTCATTTTGTATATTCTACGATCTACGTATCATGGACACTTCTATAAGCCTCACACGCGCATGTCCATGTTCGTGTCGGAGACACGGACACGCGCGTGTCCGTGTTGGACACTTCTCGGACACCCGTTTAATGTTGATTCATAGCGCATACAACTAAAAAAAATATATACATATTTTTATTTTACTTTTTTCTATGCATATGTAATGTACGATAATAAATATTTTAGCTTTTTGATGAATGCATATAAATAAATTATATATGGTGGAGAATTTTTCTCTTAAAATATATAAACTATTAATGAAAATTTTATTAACTTTTATTCGTATGAGTAATATAACAATATTTTACCAAAATTAGTATTTTATATAATAAAAATATATAATTATATTAATAATATTATATTTTATTAGTTGTGTTAATGCCGTGTCCGTGTCCTAATTTTTTTAAAGTTGCCGAGTCGCAGTGTCCGAGTCGTGTCGTGTCCCGTATCCCGTATCAGTGTTCGTGACGCCTAGTCTATGATTTATCCATTTTATACAACAATATTATCACAGGAATATATGAGATACTATATTATGTAGTTGCGAAAAATTTAATCGAGATCCGAGACGAATCGGTTGCAATTTTTGCATCATTTAATGATATGGAAGATGATAATGAATTAAACCAGATCTCTATGATGTGATTATAGAAATTTCTGGATGTTTTTGAGATGATGTAATATATTTATTTATAGGTGTAATTTATGCAGCTATTTGTTACTTAGTTTTCTATATTTTATAAATAGAACCTGCTTGCTTATATTCTTCTCTTTAAATTCATAAGTAATTTATTGGGGTTTGGGTATTCTTATTAGTCTAATCTATAATCATTAGATTAGGCAAGATTAGGATTTTATAGAGAGAAGCGTGCATCGTAAGAGTTGACAAACTGATGTCGTAATTTTTTACTACATCATGGCATACATTGGACCCAAGAGAAAAAAATGATTGAACGGTTACAGACAGGATCTATTTGACCACATAAAAATATAAAATGCTGAAAAATTCATAAGTTGAAGAATAGAGTTTCTCAAAAGTTGAGAATGTGCATGTGAATATCACAATTACCCCATAGATAAATTTGACTCATCGTGCTCGAGTCAAATCACAAAGGTTTATAATCATCCTTTTTAACATAAAGTTATTTATTTATTTTACGTGTATGTGATATATGTTGTTTTATATTATGAGATATGATATGTAAATGTTTCTGTGATGATGAGATCAAATTAATGAAGTCTTAATCTCACTAAGGACATTTTATGCTCAATCATGGCCTTTCGACCTTTCATACAACGATAGCATTGTTCTGACTTTGAGTTGTCATGCATGGTCCCATGTGACAGGCTACTTGTGAACATCCTATCATATGATGCTACAAGATGAGATTACCAACGAATTCAAGAAAATGTCCGATGAAGATTTTTTGGCAATTCCATATTTAACTAAATAATCATTAATTTTCCTTTCTATTACATGTTTGGCCTTATTTGAGCCAATTATTTGAATCTCTCGATAACTAACTGATTGGATAGGATATTAAGAATTGTTCTCAATTTCGAAGTGCACAATCGACATATTCAACTTCATCCTAATCTTTCGTTTGGAGAAACATAAGTATGAAAATAAAATTTCAACATGAGTATAACATCATACGTATAATTAATTACACATTAAAGCAATTGGTTGCTCGAAAAAGCAAAACTATTAATATTCATAATATGTTGTGTTGTGAAGAGCATACATAATATTTATGGTTTGTTATATTTCATACAAGAGTTACATGATAAATGATGCCTTCTTTCTAAATATAAAAAATGAAAGATTTACATATAAGAGTTGTAAAAAAAGTGTCGTTGAATTACATGACATTAGCTGTTTACATACAAGAGTTTGGTAGGTGGAGTCATATATTCGATATGAGATTTGTAGGATGAATCTTTATGATCGTCATAGTTAAGATTGTTATGAGACAATATGAATCCTGATAAGAGATGTCGAGTTAACTTTTAATTCTAGTTAATCCGATTGGAAAGGAAAGAAGTACAGTAATATGCTTATAAAACTAGTTAACTTAGAAAGTATTTTCTTTAAAAATCTATCTTATTCCCACTCACGGTGGTGCCGCGGTGCATATTGGACGAAGAGCCGAGTCTCTTTCGTGTCTATTTTACAGACGTGGATTTCGGTGTTTCGACTATAGTTGAAGCTTGAATCCTTCCAGAGATATAATTTTTATACTTCGCTTTCGGCATTAATAAACTCTTACTCTATCTTTAATGACCGAGCTAGGTAAATTACGGTGTACTCTTTTCTTTTTTTGTATTGTTTTTTTTAATCTATTTTTTACCGTTTTATTTTGTCTAGTGTAGGAAAATCGTTTTGGATGGTCCACCAACGACATGGTGGACGAAGTTCACGCGATAATTACTCTTAGCCAAACAAAATGTAGTGGGGTGGAGAGTAATTATTGCTTGCACCCGATTCAGCACCTCATCTTAGACCATTTTAACCATTTTTCTTTATTTAAAAGATCAATTTTTTTTTTTAAAAAAAAGGATACTGAAAATGAATGGAATGAACGGAGATGAGTTTATGATCTACAGGCCATGTCGTGGATCGTGTCTAGAGAATAATAGTACTAGAATGGCACATTGTCCTATCAAATTTTTTTAATACTAAAAATTTATTGATTTTTGTGAAAATGAGTAATCAGAGGATTCCCATTTATCCGAAAATTAAAATTGGAATGAAAATACCGCATACTAAATACGGACAAACGAATTCGTCCATTTCGATTCTGATTTCAAGCTGAAAAAAGGACGAACCAAACACGCCCATTGTTCAAAAATGTCGCTCTTATTAAAGAGGTTCGAGCTTTTTACGATTGGTAAAGCACTGAAACCGATGCAGATGAACACTAATCCATAAGATTACAGCTCCATATTTGTCTGTCTCTAATAGAATGACAGAAAGAAAGAATATAACTCTGGTTAAAAATTTTATTTAATCATTGTGATAGTAAATTGAGGGAAAACTTCAAATACCACCGCTGTGATTTCACACTTTTTCATTTTAATATCATGTGGTTTAAAGTGTATCAATTTTGTATCCTATAGCTTCGCACTTTCTCACTTTTAGTACCCCATGGTTTAAAATGCATCAATTTAGTACCCTGCGGTTTCATTTTTTTCTTTTCCTCGGCTTTTCTGTTAATATTTCGTTAAATTATGTACAAAAAACTTCAAATACTCTACGTAGGTTTATCGAATATTTACTTTAGTACCCTTTAGTTTTAACTTTGTCACTATTTTTTTTTCATCCGTTAATATTTCGTTAAATTATATACAAAAAAGTTCATATATCTTATTTAGATTTATCGAATATTCACTTTAATACCCTTTAATTTTAACTTTGTCACTAATTTAATGAAAAAATTAGTAAAATAAATAATAAAAAGAGAAAAATAAAATCACAGAGTACTAATTTGATATACTTTAAACTACAGAATATTAAAGTGAGAAAGTACGAAACCACAAGGACTAATTTATATCCTTTAATAAATTTATTAAAATGAGAAAGTGTAAAATCGCGGTGGGGTATTTGAAGTTTATCCTTAAATTTATAAAAAGTTTTGGCATCTGCTGAAGTCAGTCGAAACATTAATTTCTCTTGTACGAAAAAGCGATCATGACGAGAAAATATTGTCGGCATCTCTGTACAGTAAAAATTATTTTTATAATGATTACAGTATATATAATATAGTACGAAATAATAATATTTGGTTATATATAAAGGATTAAATTAGAAATAATATAGTAAATTTATATCAAAATAACATAACTAATCGGGCCAATGGGCTCGACTTTTGTCCCATTTTTTGTTTTTTTTTTTTTCTTTCTTTATAGGCTTTCTACTTATTATCTTCTATATTTTTCTCTAACATTTTCATCTCAATTATCTATTTTTTTCGTCTATTTTTTTACTTTGCTCTTTCATTATTTGAAGCTTATCTTTTTCTTTACTTTATCAAGTATTACAGACTCTGTGAATATGACTTCTCTTTTTTTACTATATCAGGCATCGTAGATTTTGTGAATACTCTTCGAACTAGAGTTTGGAGGATTCTGAAATAAAGACATTCTAATGTGGTCCGAAGCACGGAATTTGGAACGGGAGCATAGTCTAGATAATTATTTTTGTTTATAAATTTCTTGATATTTTATTCTTTATTATGACGTTCTTTTTTCACTTTCTGTAACCGTCATTTTTATTTTTCTCTTTAATCTAGTTTGTGGGGTAACTTATGTTTTCCCTTTTTCTTTGGGTGATGATGTACTTATTTTATTTTCCAAAATTGTAAAATGATGTATTCAAGCTCTATTTTTTAATGAAATGCTTACGGGCTTTTAACCTCAAAAAAAAAAAAAAGTACTAAGGTGTAACTGTGTATTGTGGTGGTTAAAAACATCATTTTTATATTACGAAAGATTCAAAAGTTTTAAAAACGCTTTTAATATTCTTTTATTTTATATTATAAAATTATGGTTGCAAACTTGCGATTGCTGGGCTATATAATTCTCCGGTGACAGCTGCAATCATAAGTTTAAATTATTGGAGAAGGAAAGATTGTAAGAGTTTTTAAATTTTTTAAAAAACTTTCATAGTATAAAATAGTATTTTTAGCTATCACATTACCAAACTATGCCTAAAACAACCCGGCAACTTAGATCCACTCTGATCTATCATACTATGTCAGATTTTTAGGAAAACAGAATTGCATTAGGACTGGCAGCAAACATAAGAACTCAAAACTCCCATGTATCAAAAAAAATATATATATTAATTTCAAGAATAACACAAAATGCAGGTATCAATAAGAACTCAAAAGCTCTGGCAACAGTTAAGAATTTCAAATACATAACATCCAAAATGTATGTAAATTAAGGAAACTCGTAAAACCACCACCATCAACAACAACAACAACAATATCTACTTCTTCTTCCCGGCTTTTCCCTCCTTTCTTCTCACAACCTCGTCGGCATATTTCACGCCCTTCCCCTTGTATGGTTCGGGGGGCCGCCATTTCCTTATCGCGGCGGCAAACTCACCGATGGAGCACTTATCGTAGCCGCTCACTGCGATCCTAGTGTTATCCTCCACCTTCACTTGCAGGCCCTCCGGGATGGCCATCCGGACCGGGTGCGAGAACCCGAGATTCAGCACGAGATCTCTGCCCTCCAGCATTGCTCGATATCCCACGCCGACAAGTTGGAGACGCTTCTCGAATCCCTTTGAGACCCCAACTACCATGTTGTCTGTCAGGGTTCTGCATTCCGAATACGACAAAGAGACGTCAAACGGAGTATAGCGCAGTAAGGAAATTTTAGTTTTTAAAAAGGGCTCGATTTGCTGTTTTTAAGTTTCAATGCGATTCACAAAAAAGCAAGATCACGAACATAATTAACTAACTGCTAATGTAAGGCGTGGAGACGTGACACGTGAGTAATAAGCATATGTCCTAACACACAGATAAAGAAGACCTGCATTGCACTCGAGCACTAGCAGAGAAATGCTACAATTCTTCCTAACTTTTATAGATCAGAAAAATGGTCATTTCAAAATTCGTGGAGAAAGCGGACTAGAGATTGAATTTGGCTATTTTGTTTCACAATTGCGCCGTTAACTAATGTCTTTCCGATACCTCAGAGGCTTTTAGAACAGCCGGAATGAGATAGAAAACTCCGTCCATCTTGTCTGCAAATTATGCGTTCCCTTAAATACGGAAAGTGTCCAACCGTATTTTACAGACAAAAAAGAACTTAAAAATAACACAATAGATGTATAAATGCTCTCTACGGATCGCCCTCGATATATAATGCAATAGATGTGGTACCGGCCCTCGATGGTTTGCCTTTGCTGACAGTGCCTGAAGGAGTGAAATAGTACATTCACGCCAGCACCGTTTAGTATCAATGGTGTATGGGCATGGTAGGGACTAGGGATGTAATGCTCAACTCCTGTGCCACTTTGCACTAATCCATTCTCCTTTTATTTTTGTTGTTGTTATGCTGAGTGAACAGCTTTTCAGCGCTCATTTTCTGTGCATTCTATTAATCAAAAATCAAGACCGTCAACTCTATTAGGCGACACGGCATGAAGGACAAGATGAAGATGCAGAATAATATAGCAAATGACGAGACATATATTATACATAACGTTGCCCAGCATTAAGATTGATAATATAATGCTTGAAGAGAAACATGGGGAAAAAGTCTAAAATCAAAATTAGTACATCTTGTTTGTTTATATGTTTTACCTGAAAAGCCCGTGCATTTGGTTTGCTCGTCTAGTGTCCATAGCTTTAGAGACTTTTAAATGACCAGATTCTTCTCGCTCAAGTTTGACTTCACGTGGATAAGTCCTCGAGAGTTCTCCTAGTGGACCTTTAACCTTCAAATCCTGCCCATTTAATGCGACGGTCACGTTATCCGGGACTTCGATCGGCCTCTTTCCAATCCTGGATTCCTTGCACTCCACTGGCTTTCGGAAAAATCCAATCCTACTGACGGTAACATCGCAAGTACGAATACCACCTCTCTCACCAAGAAAAACGGATTTCAAATTGCTGATTCATAAGAAAACAGGAGTACTTTAGACCAGTTCAAACATTGCAAGATTTCATAATGTTCATATGCATACATACATATGTAGATACATAGATACATAGAGGTACATCAATTCAATTAGAGCTGTTAACCACCTAAATATTTGACTCATAAATCAGTAAAATCATATGAGAAACATGGCACAAACAAATGGTGCTAAAGGAATAATAAGAAATGGTTTAAATGGTTTAAGCTGTTACTTAAATAGCAAAATGCACCGTAATTTTCAACTTACACTGAGCTATACTCAAGCCAAATTCTAGAAAAGACACTGCAGTTAATTTTGCCAATTATCAAAATGCACAGAAAAATAGAATGGAAAAACTATTGATTTAATTTCCTTATTTTATACTTCAAATTATGGTGTATAAAACAACGCCATCTCCTAGTGAGGACCTTGTATCTTACTTAGATCTTGAGCTGTCCATTATTCATCTGCTGGCTACAAGCCTACAACTCAATTTACTAGTAACTAGATTTTGTAATTAGGGTCGAGCATCAAAAAGAGTACTGCAAAGCTCAATAAGAGGAAATTCTTTCTACAGTCCCAATAGGATGAAGATGCGCGAGGCTAGAGATAGAGATGTCAATACAGTGACTGTCCCATACTATAATGGTTCGAGTAGATCAGATACTGACTTGAATGTGTCGAGCAGAGCAAGCTTCGGATAAGACCATTCAATTGCAAGTCATTACATCCATGATGGACAATAGATTTGCCACCGAATCCATCGATGACTTGAAAATAATATGGACAATCATTAATGAACAGAAAAAAATAATAAACAAAAAATGAAGGTAAAGTTCGACATAAAAACTAGTTTATATGATTCGGCAATACTTTCAAGTTAGATTTTATCTTTCCTATGAATGTACCAATTTTAAACTGCTACCTAACTGAAGAATTTACATGCTACACAGAAATCACTTGGTAGCATCTAATCCGCAACCAAATACCTAAGTATCAAATAGATTTTCCACAAAGCCATGAAGCTCAAAAGTCGAACTTTCTTGAGAAGTTAGGTTCTAATAAGTGAAGGTAGATGCACCTGTACCTCACTACCTCTCAAAACCCCAGATTTTATGTAATTTTGCAGAGAACCCCAAATGAAAATTTGTTAATATAGACTTATACAAACTTAAAATTGATGATAACAATTCTAAATGCTTCCAATCAAACTCAATAATCAAATCATGGTGTCTTCTTCAAATAATTCTTTCTTCCCGAAAGGGCAATTTCGAAATTTGATCTACAACTGATACTGTATTGTTTAAGTGGTATACCAGAAATGCATGAAGCTCAAAAGTTCCAATGTACCCAAAAAAATTGCTTTCAAAGTAACTGGAAAATAACAAAGTTAGACATCTTGTTATCCACACCACTAAAAAACCATTTTATATGAAATTAAGAAGAAAACCAAGTTAGACATTTCTTAACATCAACATGTAAGAATTTTAACATCGATTCTACCAAAAATAAACACTCCCCAAGAAAACCCACTAATCATATCATGGTATCCTCCTCAAATTTCTCTTAGCTAAATAACTCCAATGTGAGATTATGATAGTTATAACAAATTTAAGACAATCATGGTAGCTAGTCTATTGAAAAAAATCAACTTTTATGTGATTTTACGGAGAACCCAAGATGGAACTTTCTTAAAATCCACTTGTATGCACCTCCAAATCGATTACAACAAATCTAAACACTTTCAAAGAAAACTCACTACTCAGATCAGGTACTCTCCTCAAAATTCCCTAAACCTTTATTAGAGGCTCAATTCCAAAATCTGATCCACAACCAATACTGCAATGTACCCAAAAATTAGCTACCAAAAAGTAATAAACGATTTACAAATTTATACAAACTTATTAGCTGGTTTACTACTCAAAAACCCAATTTTAATGCAACTTTGCACAAAGCCCATGATAAAACTTTCTTAAAAATATCCTCGTACGCACCTTCATATCAATTACAACAATCGCAGTTCTCAAATCATGGTACCCCTCTAAGAGGCTCAATTCCAAAATTTGATCCACAACCAATACTACTACAATGTACCCAAAAATTAGCTACCAAACACTAATTGAAAAATTACAAATTTATACAAACTTATTAGTTCGTTTGCTACTCAAAAAACCAATTGTAGTGCAATTTTGCGCAAAACCCATGATAAAACTTTCTTAAAAAATCCCTATGCACCTTCAAATCGATTACAACAAACCCACTTCTCAAAACCCACTTCTCAAATCATATCAATTGCCACAAATGACAAACCCACTTCTCAAATCACGGTACCCTCCTCAAAATTCACCTAAACCTAAGAGGGTCAATTCCAAAATTTGATCCACAACCAACACTGTAATGTACCCAAAAATTAGCTACCAAAAAGTAATCAAAATTAACAAATTTATACAAGCTTATTACCTGGTTTACTACTCAAAAAACGCAAATTTTATGCAACTTTGCACAAAACCCATGATAAAACTCTCTCAAAAATATCCTCGTATGCACTTTCAAATCGATTACCACAAACCCACTTCTCAAACCATAGCACCCACCTCAAAAGTAACCAAAAATCTATGAGGCTCTATTCCAAATTTTGATCCAGAACCAATACTGCAATGAACCAGTAATAAAAAAATAACAAATTTATACAAACTTATTAGCTAGTTTACTACTCAAAATACAAACTTTAACGCAATTTTGCGCAAAACCCATGATAAAACTTTCTTAAAAAATATCCTCGTATGCACCGTCAAATCGATTACAACAAACCCATTTCTCAAATCATGGTACCCTCCTCAAAATTCACCTAAACCAGAGAGACCCATTTCAAGATATCGCTCGTTCAACACATTATAAGAAGCAAATGAGCATGCAAACCCAATTTCTCAAAATCATGGTATCCTCCTCAAATTCACCTAAACCAAAGATATTATGCTTGTTCAACACATGAAAAGAAGCAAATGAAATGGAAAAGAGAAGAAGAAGAAGTACCAAGAAGAGTAGTGGTGGATTGAAGGAGAAAGCGACGCCATGGGCTTCTCCCACACACACGGGGAAGAAGAAGAAGAAGCAAAAGCCTCTCTTTTTGGCTTATCTTTTTGCTCCCCTATTTTATCCTCTTCGCCATGGCCACTGAGGACCGGTTCGGTTCGATCGGTTGAACCGGTTCCGAGTTAGGGGGTAAATCGGATCGGATATTTGTCCACATCCAAATAGAAAATATCGGATCAATCATCGGAATCCGATTGGAGATGGGGATATGGTCTTATATACAGAGCAAAATTATCCGATATTGGAAGGGTGAGTCTTACATAAGTAAAAATAAATTATAATTATTTGCCTCTTTATCTTTTTTTTTTTTACTTTGTTAAATGTTTCTGAATATGTTGGTTAAATGACCAGTTTCACTAGAACTATTATAAGAATAGTGAGTCTTACATATACAAACAGTTCGTAAATTATATGCCCTTCAATTTCTTTTTTTTTTTTGAGAATAGGTAGTACGCTACCTGCTTCATTCATTGAATGGATGAATTTGGCTACAAAGGTGAGGCAGCGAGGGCCTCGAGGAAAAACAATACATTAGAGGTATATATATATATATATATATATATAAAACCTTAAAGCAGATCTTTCCACGAAGATATCATGATCTTGAGCCGACGGACTGCTAAAATAGGGTCGAAAAGTTGCTGACGAAAGATAAGATTGTTCCTGGCCTTCCAAATTGTCCACCAACTTGCGATCAATTCGGTAAGTCTATTACTCGTACCACGCACCGCAGTCTTTCTCATCCACTTATCNGAATGCTGTAATAACTTAGTAGTTTATGTTTTTGATACTTCCTTATGCAATCTGTGAATGAATACTGTTCCTGTTTGGAACCTCTCGTATTGTATTGATTGCGACGCCTAGAACGTACAGGGGAAACTCTGTCCGTTCGGCGGTCTGCCGGCGGCGCCGCGACCCGGCCAAATTGGCGGGTGGTCGCGGGTCGTGACATCATCGCCCAGGATCCTAGCCCAGTTCCAGTCGTCATTTCCAAAACAATCCTTGACCAACACTGGATTACCGTCCAAAGCCGAGAAAATCTCCGAGAAGGCCAATTTAAGTGTGGTATCCCCACACCACCTATCCGACCAAAAGTCAATATCACTACCGTTACCCAGCTTGTAGTTGGTCCCCCATTTGAAAATATCGTTGGTGGTTAGGACTCCTCTCCACCAATGTGAGTAGGGCCTGAAGCTAATACCCTTCCACAGAGGTCTTCTTCTATGGTAATATAGGTCACGGATAATCTTCACCCACTGTAGTTGATGTGCTGTATGGAACCTCCACCACCATTTGACCAGAAGCGTCTGGTTCATGCTAGCAACGTCCAGAATGCCTAGCCCGCCTGCTTTCTTGCTCGAGCAGACATTTTTCTAAGCAACTAAACAACCTTTGCCTGCGGGATCGCTCCGGCCGCTCCAGAAAAAATCTCTACGAAGGGCTTCGATACGTTTGATCACCCAACAGGGTGCCTTGAAGACAGACAGAAAGTAAAGAGGAAGGTTTGTTAGCACAGCGTTGACCAGTATAAGTCTACCCCCTCTTGACAGGAGTTTAGCTTGCCATCCATCGATTCTGAGTTGCAATTTCCGAATAACCCCTCTCCATGCATCCTTCGTGGGAAGTTTTGGCGAAAGGGGGAACCCAAGGTAAGAGGTGGGAAAGTTGCCGACTTTGCAGTCAAGCAAGGTCGCTAGTCTTGTCGCTTTACCTTCTGTCTTACCAAGGTAGTATAGCTCCGACTTTTCTCTGTTGATCTTCAACCCAGAAGCCCACTCAAATAGGTGCCACATCCATTTTAGGTTTCTCATATAACTGTCTCTAGCCACTGAGAAGAAGAAAGTATCGTCTGCAAACTGTGTAAGGGTCGTTATACTGTCGTCAGATGGGCCAATTCCCTTGAATAGATTATTGGAAGTGGCCTCGTTAGTCAATCTGGCGAGACACTCCGCGACCAGTAAGAACAGGAAAGGTGAAAGCGGATCCCCTTGGCTTACTCCTCTTTTCGTTTTGATCCAATTGGTCGGCACTCCATTTACTAATATAGCTACTTTGGCGTTGCAAATACATTGCTCGATCCAACCACACCACTTCGCATCGAAACCCCACCATCGAAGAATACTGAAAAGGAAGGGCCAATGGATCTTATCGTAAGCCTTTTCAAAGTCCACTTTAATGCCGACCCCCTCGATACCCTTCTTACAGCTCCATCCAATTAGCTCAGAAACCGTGACAAACGCATCCGTGATGTTCCTCCCTTTCAGAAAAGCTGATTGGGCGGGTGAAATTAACTCATTAACTCATTCATCACTGCTGCAATACGGTTTGCCAGTACCTTTGAGATGATCTTCTGGATACCGTTAATAAGGCAGATAGGTCGAAAGTCATTAGCTGACGTCGCCCCTTCCTTCTTGGATACTAGGCAGATAAAGGAGTAATCGAAGGGGGCAGTGGACAGCCTACTCTCGTGTAATTCCTGGAACACGCTGAGTAGATTATCCTTGATAGTCTCCCAGAAAGTCTGGTAAAACCTTAATGGGAACCCATCAGGACCCGGCGCTTTATCACTACCCAGGTTGAATACCGCTTCCTTTATCTCCTCTATGGTGAAACCCTTCGTAAGTCGCCTCAGCATCGAACCCGAGAGCCGTTTCGTGGTAAAGAGCCCACTCCAATCCCCGAAGGAGGGAGGTGCCGTAGCATCAGCTGTGAAGATCTCTTTAAACTTGCGAAAGAAATAACCCTTCTTATCCTCCTCAGAGTTGTAAACTCGATCGTTATCAGTAACTACACCAATCCCATTGGCCCTTCTTCTCCCATTAGCTATACTATGGAAGTACTTAGTGTTACTGTCACCCTCGCGTAACCAGTGTTGATTAGCCCTGGTTCTCCACATGGAAGCTTCGTCATTTAGAACTCTCATTAATTTAACTTTTAAATCCTCTCTTTTCTCAGCTCCCTCTTCCGACAAAACACCCTGCTCCTCCAATATATCAAACTGATGGATTTCCCCCTGTAATTGATCCTTTAACNATATATATATATATATATATATATATAAACCTTAAAGCAGATCTTTCCACGAAGATATCATGATCTTGAGCCGACATACTGCTAAAATAGGGTCGAAAAGTTGCTGACGAAAGATAAGATTGTTCCTGGCCTTCCAAATTGTCTACCAGCTTGCGATCAATTCGGTAAATCTATTACTCGTACCACGCACCGCAGTCTTTCTCATCCACTTATCCCAAACTATCAATACATCATCGCCCAGTTCCTCTGCGTGGACATCCTCAAGTCCCATCACCATGATGTACCTGAGAAAGACGCATTGAGTGAATAGATGGTCCACAGTCTCGTCGTGGTCTTTGCACAACACACAAGCTATTTCTCCAGTCCACTCTCTCTTAACAAGGTTATCAGTTGTAAGCGGTCTTTTCTTAAGCACGAGCCAGCAGAACACCTTGACCTTGAGTGGTATACGGAGTCTCCAGATCTTGCTAGTGCGTCCATCTCTTGTTCCTCCATCGTTCAACATCCTATAGGCCGATTTGACTGAGAATATACCGCTGCTACACCATCTCCATACTATCACGTCCATATGTTGGCCTACCTTAAAGCTGCTAACCCTATCTTTGAGCGCAGAAATGTTGGGTCCAAATCCAGTCAAGAGGGTCGCGTCATCTGTAACATACCGGACTTCTAAAGTTATGAAGTCATGGTGTAGGTTGGGCTGGAAAACTATTTGAATGGTTCCGGTGAGGTTCGGTGAAGTTCGGAAGCCTTCGGGCGTTTCGGTGCCCGTAGGCGCGAAAACGGAACCCGAAAGGCTATGTTGGGCCGTGAGCTAAGTTCGGCATTAGCGTGGATGAAAAGATGATGGAGACATGCTCGAAAACATATTTGGAGAATGTAACATATTGGAACCCAGAAGGAATTATCGAACTTTAGCCAAGTTGGCTAAAGCATGCGAATAAGATGAATGGACGAGTTCCAGTTAACGTTCCATCAAGGTTGGAAGGGTTAAGATGAGTTCTAAAAGAGTTATAAAGGTTTTAGCGTTGTCCGGCACGAAATAGAGTCGAAAACAAGCTAAAAACCAAGTCTGGAGCATTGTGTACCGGTACAAGTTGATGGTTGTACCGGTACAACAAGCGACCCGAAGAATGGCAACTCTCGGGTTTGAGTGAAAAAGGCTGTTAAACCGGTGACACTGTACCGGTACACTTTGGCAGAATGGCAAAGATTTGGTCTGCTGCAATTATAATTGATTGGAGGGGTTTATTTGCAATTGTTACCTAATGTAATAGCCCTAAACCCCTCTCCCTCACAGTAGATCTCTCTCCCTCTCTCCCTCTCGTGTCTCTCCCTCTCCCTCTCAACCTGTTGCAAGAAAAGAAGAAGGAAAAGAAGAAAAGAGAAGNTGTTTCTATCCGCAGTGAGCAAAATAGGACAGTGATCTGACGTGGCTCGGGGAAGGGCTACAATTTCTTTGATGTTGAAATATTTTCATACGTTACTTATTCTTCATTTATACGTTTTTTTAGAACTTGCGTCTAAATTTTATGGAGATTGCGAATTATCACCATCCTGTGTAAATCACCGGCTATAGCTTTTGATTGCTTGCTGGCATACTAGTTAGAAGTATAATCAATACAAAAAAATTTAAATAGAAAAATTCGTCTAACATCGTTATAAAAAAAAAATAACACAAAAATTAATTAACTAAAATTTTTTGAAAAAAGTTATAAAACTAAAAATTTAGAGATTAAATATTATCCTGAGATTGAGAGATTATATTGAGAGATTATAAATAGATTTTATAAGAAAAGTTGTTGAAATATTATGATCCTTTGGGCTGGACCTTGCCAATCGCGGGTCTACCCTTTGCCAACCGTGGGCCTTCCGGCCCGGAATGATATTAGGCCGGGCCGAGGCACGGCACGAGTACTCTAACACTCTTGCCCAGCACGACACTGGCATGGGCCGTACCGGGCCTGAGGGTAGGCGCCGGTCCGACATGGCATAGCCCATATGGGCCGTGCCGGCCCGGCTCCCGAGGCCTCCCATTGGGAGTTGGGAGCGGCCTGGGTGCCTCCCAAGGGTCTGCTATGGCAGACCCTTTTGGGAGTTGGGTTTTGGTCCTCTTTGGACCAAAATACCCTCCCCAATTGACTGTTGGAACTTGGAAAGGGTATTTTGGTCCAAAAAATTTTTAAATTTTTAAATAATTTTAAAATTTAATTATTTTTATAAATATATTTTGAAATTCAAAATTTTTTACTCATATATTATTTTAAAATAATAGTATTTTAATTTTGTATTTTTTAAAAAATTTATATATTTTTAAATAAAATTAAAAAAATAAAAAAATTGCTGGCCAGAAGTCCGGCGCGGCGCGGCACCGCCCGTGATATCCAGGCTGGGGGGCTGTGCTGGCCGGGAGTCCAAGTACTACGGCCCGGCATGGTCCAATCCGACTTGGGGTCGGGCCATGCCAGGTTGGCCTCCGGCCTGTTTCAGCCCGACTTAATATGGGCCGTTCCGGCCCGGTACGGCCCACATTACACCCCGAGGCGCATCTCAGTCGAGCTGTGCCAAGCTGACAAGCCTTGGTGGGTAGGCCTAGCATCGAAGGTCTGAAGAGTATGGCTGGGCCGGCTTGGCACGGGCGCAATAGTACCCATGCCAGGCCATTGCCTGGCCTTAGAGATGTCAACGGGTCGGATTCGGGGTGGATTTTTAAAAACCTAAACCCGAACCCGACTCCAAACCCGAGACCCGAACCCGAACCCGAACCCGACGGATTTTAAAAATCCATATCCAAACCCGAACCTGACAAAAAATCCGAAACCCGAATCCGAATCCGAACCCGAACCCGAAAATTTGAACCCGAAACAATTATTTCTTTTTTCAATATTTCAAAATATATTATATTAAATCTAAATTTTTAAAATACAATTNTTCAAATATAACATCAAATTAATATATATATATATATACATATAATACAAAATAAATTCGGGTTCGGGTCGGGTTCGGGTTCGGGTCGGATACAATCAAAATCCATATTCGAATTCATATCCGTCGGGTTTCTATTTTTGATATCCATATCCAAATCCATATCCATATCCATCGGATATATCCGTTTCATTCGGATTCGAGTTCGGATAAAATTTCGGGTATCCATACCCATTGCCTGGCCTAGGGTCGTGTCGGCTTCGGCGGCCCCGTATTACATCCCTACTAACCTCCACCGCAGTAGTGGAGGAGACAACCTATTCGACAATAACAACAGCTATTAAGTTGCACTGTTTTCTACTAAGTTACACATTTGAGGCTAATCATGAGGTTAAGTTATATCATTTAAAATTATTTGAGACTAGATTTTACCATAAAAAAAATGTTGCACTATTTGAGAACTTAATGTCAAACAGTACAACTTAGTCAGAAATAATACAACTTCTTCTTTTTCTTCTTCTTCTTCTTTTTTTGTTTTTACCTTTTGGTCTTCCCTAAAGTGCTATGTTGCATGGTGACCTTCCCAGGAAAAGAAAAATACATTTTTTTTTTCTTATCTTTCTTTTTTTTTACGTTTTCTTTTACCCTCCGCATTCTCTCTTGCTATGATGTCTACTCACTCGCCCTCTGCCTTTTCCATTGCATGCTCCATAAGTCGTTGCCCCAGCCCTAATGTGCTCTCCGTCCCCACTATCATCAAATCCTGCAGTGCCCCGCCATCACTACCACGCCCTTCACCACATCCTCATCGTCAAGCTCTTTGTCCATACCAGCCTCGTTGCTACCGACAATGACAAGGTAGCTAGGTGGATAGAAGCGCGGTGGCAGCGGTGGAGACATGGGCGAGGCAGGCGAGAAGAAGCACGATGATGTGAGAACAGTGGACAAGGAAGAGGACGAAGAGGAGAGAGATGAAAAAGAGAAAAATGTAAGAAAGAAAAGAGAGAAAGAGGGATCAGAATAATTTGATCATTTTTTAAAAAACGAACTCAAATTTATAAAATTTTAAAAAGACGACGTGATTTTACAAATTTATCTAAAAGCTTTTCTTTTTTTTTGGGTTAAACTTAGGGATGTAAAACGGGCCGGGGGGCCCGTGGGTCGTCTAGCCCGGCACGACTGCGGGCCGGGTTGTGGCCTGGCACTGTTACTGTAGCATTCATGCCGGGCCGGCCCAGTACTCCGGGTCGTGCCGGGTTGAGTTTTGCGGCCCGTAGGCCCGGCCCGTGTCAGGCCTGGGCTGTGCCGGGCCGGCATGACCCGCTCTAGCATTTAAATTGCTAGGTCTTGGCCTCTCGGGATCTAGAGCCTACATGTAGGCTGCTGTAGCCTGTAAGACCTTGATTGGCTTGATCTCTGATGATGGGCCCAACGGCATTTAAGTCGTTGGGTCCCTTCATTTTTTAAAATACATTTTTATTTTTATTATTTCAAAAAGGGTCAAAAAAATTAAAAAAATATTTTTTAATCAAAATGACCACAATGCCCTCACTAACCTTTAAAATTTTGATTGTTAGAGGGGGCATTTTGGTCAAAAATTAATTTTTTTTATATTATTTAAGAAATTAAATTATTTTACATCTATAAAGTTTTTTTAGAATATCAATCTCACTTCAAACCTATAAAGGTTTTTTAGAATATCAAAGATCATGAAAAGAAAGCAATATTAATTTTATATTAAAGTTGGTTATTGGATCAAACATATGTAAATTAAAACATTTATATAAAAAATCTATAAAACTGAAAGTGAAAATTATTTATCTCTAAGCTTTAAATTTTATATAATATTAATTAACAATATTAAAAAATTAAATTTATTCTTAGTGTTTAATTTTCTTAAAAATTTTAAAAGAATTTTAAAAAAGTTGGATATAATTGTGTAAATTAAAAATTATAAATCAAAACTTTGTAATTTAAAAACTACTTATCTCTTTCTGTTCAAAAAAATAACTTTTTTAAAAAATACAAAAAGGACAATTAGGAAAAAAAGGGGATTTTTCTCTATTACTGAGCTGGCACGAAGCGGGGCCCGGCCCGGCCCGGCCCGGCCTGGGGTTGGCGGGCCTGGGCCCGGGCCGGGCTCCTGTAAATAAACACCGGCACTGCCCGGCGCGCGGATTCGTAACCAGGCCGGGCCGGGTCGCCCCCTCGGCACGAATCGGCCCGGTATGTGGGCCGTTCCAGCCCATGGGCCGACCAATATCCTCCGCTGCTCCGCCCATAACCCGCACCGCGCAGCGCCGGAGAGAGAGAGAGAGAGAGCGCGAGCGCGAGCCCTAGCCCGGCAGTAATGGCGAAGGCGGCTTCGGTCCTCCCCTCACAAACCCCCGCCGCCGCCACCGCCGCCGCCGCCACTCCGAGTGGATCCCCCCCTTATGGGCCGTGCGGAGGAAGCCCTCCACCTCTCCGCCGCGCTCCTCCTCCTCCTCCTCCGCCGCCCCCGTCGCCTCCGCCTCCGCCGCAGCGTCGAGTAACGGGTGTGTTGTTTAGTGGTTGCTAATTTTTTCCTTCTTTTTTCCTTGGGGCTGGAACTGGTTTTTGCTGTTGATGATTTGATGATTGCTCATGAGGTGTTTGTATTTGGTTTTGTCTGTGAGATTGATGCTTTCTTCTTTTTTTTGTGTGGTGATTTTAGAATTTGTTTATTTGTAATGGTAATTTTCTGAACACATTGATTCATTTTTGGCCAGAATTTATCCTGTAAAGATGAAAACTTTTGGTGTTTACTGATGCTAATAGAATGGTTCATGAGGATGAAGCTTCAGAGTTTTAGTAGCGTTGAGAGAAGAAAAAAAGTATAGGGTGATGCTTATTAAAGTTGAAGAGTGAAGTGAAGATAAAATGAATCCATGAAACGTCGGTATGGTTGGTTATACTGTCGAGTGAGTTAAATGTGAGCGCGAAATAGTTGTTACAAGTGTTCATGATGTGAAGTAGGGGGAATAGCTCCAGAACCACCTGAATTTCGGCCTGATTGTGGACGTTTAAAGAGTTTAAATTTATCACCTCATCAATCCGTTCGTTGCAATTAACCATCAAAGTTCATTCAAATTTCTGAAATAGCTTTAGAAAATTATTGCCATCTGAAAACCACCTGAAGTTCAGTTTAGTTTTTTTTAAAAAAGAACTTGAAAAAAAAAATACTTTTTATGTCACACGACAGTCACAAGTTGGCGACAAATTGGTGTGAAAAATTGGTGGAAAGAAGGTGGGTGGTCAACAAATTGATTGTTCAGGTTGTAACTACAACCTTTATTAAACTTTGGCCGATGAAAATTGCAAATAGGCCAAAGTTCAGGTGGTTCTAGGACTTCTTTTCCTTTGAAATATTAAGCTATATATTTTATTTCACTGGAAAGGATGAATATATGCCAATATTTAGATTTGAAATCTTTGTTCTTTTGTACCCGATGGGTTTTGTTTTCCTTCAAAGTAAGGCATTATTAATATTCCTCGGAGTTAACCTAATATAAAAAAAATAAAAGATGATCTTATTCATATGTGAATTCTATTAAATTTTTATGTAAAAACGTATAAAACTTACCTGACCTATTGACAATTTTGATTTAGCGACCTAACCTTTCAAAATTTTGATTTTACTATCCAACCTTTCAATCTGTTTGATTTGACTCAGTCAACGACACTTTGACTTCAAAATTTAAATGCGACGTTTATTTTTACAGGTTTAGTTAGTATATTTCATGCAATTCTCGGTATTATAAATTAGTTAAAGCCAGTAATTAGCTTAAATTTTAAAATCAAAGTGCCGTTGACTAACTCAAATCAACCAGATTGAAAGGTTGGGTAACCAATTCTAAATGGCCCATAGTTTAGGTCAGTTTTGTACGCTTTTACCAAATTTTTATTTAGCTTTTGAATTATTACTCTCTATTGGAATGTGATAGTTTATATCTATTACTACAGGCCATTGATTTTATTAATCTAATAGCTTGTTCATATATGTGCAGTCACCCGGAGTACGATCGGTTGCTTCCATGCCCATTGCAAAGTAGCCCACCTAGGGTTGAACATCTTGTAGTTTCAGAAGGGTGCAATGTTCTTGACTATATTAGTAGAGCTTTGCACCTTCCTCCACTGTAAGTATGTTTTTTTAGTTCTTGATTATGTCCTATTTGAGAATTAGTCTAGACCTATTGCTTAAAGACCTGTTACTATGGAACATTTCGAATAGGCCCTCCAACTTTTTCTTCCTTGGGTGATTGACACTCCCTCCACTTTTAATTGTTTTGATTTGGGTTATGTTCCTAAACTTCACTGGGAATTAGTTAACGACTTTGTTAGCTATCAACCTTTAAGGATTAACAAAATTTGCAGTTTTGTAGCTGAATAAGCATTTAGGGCAATTGAATTTAACAAATTCACTGTTAGATCAAACAAAATCCCAATTAAATGATGAAAATAACTTAAATCAACAAAATCAAAAGTTGGAGGGGAGTCAATTAAAAGAAAAATACTTCAATTAAAAGTTGGAGGGGAGTCTATTTTAAAATGGCTTATATTTGAATAGGTCCCCGTTCATTTTTACTGAAAGAAAAGTATTTTCTTTAGTAAAAGGTTTTGATTTTTAGAAAGTTACAGGTGGTTGTTAGACATGTATAGAAGTGAGAATAAGTGGATCATTCTATATTTGAAGGTTTGTTGCAGATCTTATTCACTTTGGGGCTGTGCATTTTGCATTAGTGTGCCCAGAGCCTCCTCCAACAGCAACTCCGGAACAATTTCAGATCTTTAAAGAAGTAACAGAACCATCGGTCCTGCAGAAGAGGCCGTCCATTAAAGGGAAGACGGTCAGAGAAGCCCAGAAAACATTTCGGATAACAGATCCTAATCAATTCGTCGAAGCTGGTAGTTACCTACGTGTGCATGTTCACCCGAAAAGATTCCCGAGGTACACATTAGCTTAATCACTATGGGAAGTTTTTATTCTTTTGTCAACATACACTTTATCAATATTTTTTACAATGAGATGCCCTATGTTAACGACTTAATGCACTTGTTTGGCCGGTCTTGTGCAAAAGTGCTTCTTGAGTGACCTCCAAGTCCCTGTTTGGCTTTCAGCTGTAGTCATCTATAGTGGCTTTTGGCAGATAGAAGAGTTGAAAAGCTAATATGAGACTTTGAGCACTAATAGCAAAACCTTCAACTTGGATATTCCACTTCTGCTGTAAAGAGAAACTGTCGTGGGAAATTTTAGTATAGTGCTTCACCTAGCAGCACTACTCAAACAACAGCTTCATCGAACTGAGCTACCCCTTAAAGCAGGGCCAAACAATACCTAATAGCCTAACTTTTCTTCCTGCTGCAGAAGCAGAAATACCACTTGGAGCTTCTGCTTTTTAGGCCCAAAAGATCTTTTTAGCTTCTTGCTAGAGCTAAATCTATAAAAGATTTATTTACCAATCGCTGGTTTTTGGAAGCTTTTACTTTTCGGGGTTAGAGAAGCTGTTCCAGATGCAAGGCCAAACAGGCACTGCATCCTGTTCACTACTTTGTAGAGTCTTAGATGTAGGTGAGATTGGATGTTTCTGCTGATTGCCAGGAATGCAGGATCTGCTTACATTTGAGGTTTAATCATGCTTACCATTTTTACTGATCTCAGATTATAACCAGGTGCTATGAAATTGACTGGAGGTCTAGAATAATAGCAGTCACTGATTCGTATGTGGTCCTTGACAAACCTGCTGCAACCTCAGTATGTATTTTCTATCCAGTACTATTCTCAACTCTTATGTCCTTTACTGGAAAGCATAGCACAATCTGTACAGGGTGTTATCCTTTGTTAAACTACTTAGTGACTAAAATATAAGGTTTTCATCCTATATTCTACAGTGACTATAATGAACCAGAGATATTTAATAAGCAACAGTTAATAAATAGAGAAATATAGTGAGCGCCAAGTCAAATAAATAAAGCTTATTACATAGGTCTAAATAATATTTATGTTTTTAGTAGTAGTTTGATAAAACATCTAATGCATTTCATATAAAGCCTGTAGTAACATAGAATCCTCCTCACTAACCTGTTTGGCTTGCGCTATCCTGCTAGGATTACTGGGAATCTTGTAAGAATTTTCTATTTTTTAGATTACTGTATTTAGTTTATCCCGCATGTAATCCTGTCAGTGATGCAGGATTACTAACAAGTAACAATGCAGGATTACTCCAAAAATATTACATGGGAGGGGGGTAGGTGTCATGTCACGCAATATTGGTTGTGGGTTTATACTTCAATTTTTGAAGTATTATAAAGTTAACCCTCCCCACCTATGAACCTCTTCTCACCTCTTTATTTCAATAATAGAGAGCTCTATCCTGCTCTCCACCTCTCCATTCTAGGTTTTTGAGGTACTTCCTCTATCTCCCTTTCTTTCTCTCTCTATTCCAAAGGCAAGATAACTAAAATTTATAGGACAAACTAGACACGGTAATCTTATATGCGTAGTAATCTGACATTACATTATTGCTAGGGATGTTAATGGGTCGGATTAAGGGCGGGTTTTGAAAAACCTAAACTTGAACCCAACCCGAACCTGACTACCGAAACCGAAATCCAAACCCGATTCTATCCGGTCTTGAAAATTCATAACCAAAACCGAACTCGACAAAAAAAAGGGGAAAATCGAAATCGAACCCGAAAACCCGAACCAAAACCAATTATTTCTCTTTTACCAAATTTTAATACATATCATACACAAATCTATAAAGTACAAATTTAAATTTCTATATATTATAAAATATCAAATCGGTTCGGGTTCAGATTCATTGGGGTTTATTAGGTACAGATAAAAACCACACCCGAACCCGAATCCATCGGTTTTTCTTTTTTTTCATACCCATAAATGAAACCATAGTTGTTTAGCATCGGTAAAACACACCCAATTCGGGTTCAGGTACAGTAAAATCTTGGGTATCTGCACACATTGACATCCCTAATTACTGCCCCGAACCAAATGCAGTAATGCAACATTTTTAGTAATCTAATTCTTAGAATTTAGATTTTTGGTTATGTTGAGATAACCAGGAATGCTGCATAGTACGAACCAAACGGCCTAAAGGTTCTTTTGACTCATTTGATATCCTTGTCTGGTCTACTACATGTTGTGCCTGTCTCTGGCCACCCAAGCCCATGAAGACCACAAGTTGAAGCCTATGTTTATTATTTAGTTCGCTATGTACGCACATTCACAAACAAGATCACCTGAGTATTTGGAATTGTTCTGTTAGTTTGCTATTCTGAGATACAGCTTAGCTTTGTACATTGTAAAACTTGTTAAATGTTGATGGCTTTGTTTGAAATTCTTAACTTGGCTACTTGTTGGAAAATAAAATGATTGTTGGTGATTCATAGTTTTACAGCAATGATGGCAACTTAATGAACAAGAAGCATCTTTAGGACTTGGCATCTGTGCATTCTCCAACCATCTAGATTTTCATTTGCAACACAATTTAACATATTTTCTCTTTTTTTTTTATTTAGGCTCAAATTTCAGTCCATTTTAGTAATTTCTGAACTTTGTAAAGTAAATGGTAATTGGTGACTTTTTTAGGTAGGAGGAACAACAGATAACATAGAGGAATGCTGTGTGACATTTGCTTCTCATGCCTTGGGATTGGAAACCCCTTTGAGAACCACCCATCAGCTCGATAACTGTACTGAAGGCTGGTGCGTTTCTCTTGTATTTTCCAACTGAGTCATTAAAACATAAATGATTAACCGCACTTATATTTTTTGGCTTACAGTGTTGTACTGGCTAGAACAAAAGAATTTTGCTCTGTTTTCCATGGAAAGATTCGGGTAAGTTGGCAAGTAGCCGTGTTGTTCGTGGTGTTGACAAGTTACACCAATTGTTAGCTTATTGGAAATTTGATTGTGGTGATCATGCTTCAGTTTTGGTGCATCTGAGACGCGCTAATTTTAAATGTTTTCCCCAAATTAGGTCACTTGGTTTCCATTATTTTACCTAAAGGGGGGATTATGTAGCATCTAATTTAGTTGCCAAATCTGCTTCGAAAAATAATGTGTCAATGGCGTGGCAGCTGTTCAATGAAGCTGGCACACCATCTCATGACTATTGTGAATCTACTGCCACATCGACTCTTAAAGATAATGTGGCGGATGATGTGTCAGACATTTATAGGATGTGGCAACTAAATCAGCTGCCTGGTCTCCCTGCTTAAGGGTAATTCTACTTTGTAGAGTGACCTGATTGAAACCAAAATGAACTGCAGTGCATCGTTTGTAACACTTTGAAGTTTGATGGCCTTTGCTAAGTTTTGTGAAAACTTCTCATATAAAATTGTTTACTAGGGGTCTGTGGTATGGGCCATTGCTTTGTGATGGTTTCACCAAACTGGAGTCCTTGGAAAGAGATTTTGGATACAATTTAATTTTCTATAAACGACTTGTTCTTGAGGCTCAAAACTGCAAGCATGCATTTGCAAGGCAAAGGATTTATTACCATACAAAGTGATGGGCCCTAATTGCTTACTGGAATATACTTTTTTAATTTGTAAAATTGTAAATGATATGTTTGGATGTGATAACTTTAATTTCTGTTGTCAGGAAAAACAAGTTAAGAAGCTTTATCTAGCGCTTGCTGCTACACCTGTGACAGCTGGAGTTATTTCGCATTATATGCGTCCAGTTAACATTGCTCCTAGATTAGTTTCAGAAGGTAAAGTAAGAGGGTTGGCTGTGTTTTTTTTTTTAGTTTTAATTAGTTTCTCAAGTTGTAATTTGAATTACATGGAATCTTTAACTTATGACATGAGAAAACTTATTCTTATCATCACCTCGTGTGCTTAGATTCACATATCTTGCATTTTCTATTCTATAACATTTACCAATGCTAGATTCCTTGAAAGATCGGCCGTGATATTTGTCTTAGAATATGTACAAGTATAAAACATAAGCATGTATTTGTAGGTACAATGAATGTAGTGGCTTTACAATTTCTTGTCGAACTACAATTTTTCCTTTGTTGTGTTCAGCCCTTCTTAACAAGTCCATGGCGTTCTAATGCATCATCAAGAGTCATGTTGTTCTGTTCACAGACGGTAGTTGGGTGAATATACCAATAAGTATGCGGCTATATTCTGTAATGAGAATTGGTAAGTTTTCACGTGATAGATAGGAAAGCAGCAACTAAAATAATAGAGTGGAAAGAAAGAGTTACTCGTATTCATTAAGGAACTCTAGTAAGAAGTGGAATGAACACTTAAAAGATGTCGACTGTTGGATAGAAAGCAAAACAGCAATCTGCTGTGACCGCAATCTCATAGAAGCACTATAAACAATCTACATGTGTAGAACAATTAAATGCCTCATGATTACCAGAAAAGAAGCATAATTTTATTTCCATAGAGTAAAGCTTTTGGACATTCTATACTTGATCATGCATTATATGTGAATCATCTCACATTTCATGCAAAATAAAGAAAAAAATGTATTGAGTTGTCCGTATCTTTGTATAGGAGCTTTGACTAGGGGCATTTTTATCTCGTGTCTTGTGTGTTGGGTGCTTCAGGACATGCATAATTGCATACACAGGCTCAAATCCCAAAATCCTATCTTTTGACTCGTATTAATACTTATGCCATTGCTTAGCATATAAATAAAGTTGCTTGTATGACTTGATTTGGTTTATCACGAATACCAACCAATTTGGAGTTTTCCATAACTAAACGCTACTAAATATTTGTTATCTATTTATAGCTAATTTATCTGCAATATACCTTTTGTATTTACTTACATCAACATATCTGATAGAGGAAATGAAGCTCCTGTACTGTATAGTTTTAATCTTTTCTTCTCCATGTTTATGATTGATTTTTTTTAAAATTTTTTTTTTCTGTTATTTAAGTAGATTCTATTGGAAGATGGCACCTCTGCCAACTAGAGGTGTTGGAGTGCAACGAGGTGCCTTGGCCAAATTCTCATATCAGGAAAATCCACAACATTGAAGATTGTGGGTGGCCGTCACAGGAATCTGCCTATGAGTGCAAAATTAATCTTGTGACTGGAAAAACTCACCAGGTTATTTACTCTCATCCTTAGTATACTTCGCATTTCCTTTTCTACTTGTACATCAAAATTAAGAAATATGTAGGCTTAGTTCCACTCAGTCCTGTACTACTGCCCTTAGGGAGTATTTAAAACTAGGTTTCTACAATTTTGTTCCTTAAGTTTGACTCTGATTTCAATTGGATGTCTTATAACTTTAACAATTTCATTCAAGCTTGTCCCATGTAGCTATTAAGTTCTTCAATTAGCCTTCCATTTGAGAATGGATGCTCGACATGATTGTCAGATTCTGCTGATGTGGCAGTTTTTTGTAAGATTTCAATTTTGATGATGATGCTGTTGTGGCATTTCTTTTAGAGGGCAGACAAATAGGACTTAGTTGTTACACTGTAACAAAACATCAGGGGCTAAACATAGAAAATCTGAGGGCATAATTCTAACCAAGACCAGACTTCAGGAAGTAAATCTTTACTAATCCTTGAAATAATTTAAGGCTGATATATTTTCCCTTCTAACATGATAAAGTCTTTGAGTTTGTCATAGTTTTATTTAGTTGTGTGTAGCTAGTAGTGAATAATTAGAACAAATGGTGCAGGTTAGGGCACAGTTGGCTGCAATTGGTGCGCCTATAGTCGGAGACTCAATGTACATGCCTGCTGCGCTGGCAGAAATGGCCAATCCAGGAATCAATCCATTTGGTAGAGGGAGAAAGGACTACACAAGTGAAGACAAAAGAATAGCAGCTACTGAAGCCTGGATTGCTCAACACGGTAAAGAACCAAATGCAGCAATTGGCCTTCAAGCATCCCATATTTCCTGGGATGATGGTGAGTGCTCTTATGAGGCTGGGGTTCCGTGGTGGCGACGAGAAACAGCTTAATTTTGTCCATACTAGACGGTGTATGGACGGTTCCTTCATTCCATGTTTACACGCCAGCCTTTCGTGATGTCCAGGCATTTCACTCCGGGTTAATTTGCCCCCAGGGGCCTCAAATTTTTAGGTTAGTTTTAGTTTCTCCTCTGGCCTTTCATCCGGTATTGGGTCCATAACCTTCGTTTTGTTGCAATCTTATCATTTGACTATTTTCCTGCATCTAACTGCCATGTTGGTGACTTTGTGCCTCTCATATAGAGATTTCACAGTTTCATCCAATGTAACTGAGGAATTAATAAAAGGGTAAGATTGCAACAAAATGCAAAAGCTAGTAATCCTACTAAAACAATCAAAAGGTTGCGGACCAAGTGGAAACCTCATAAAATGTCGGGAATCCATGGTCTGCATTTTACAACTTCTGTGCAGTTTCTGATGTTAGGAAAGTTGGAGAAGGATTTCTACAAGGCATCGACTCCCAACAGTTATAAGAACGAAGAATTATAGACGTTGAAATTGTGCAACGTTTTTCTTCATCTGCGACAGTTGAGCTGGCTGCATTTGATAGAAGTTAATGCACTTCAGAGCACAACAGAGAGGAGCTCAATATAAGGTTTGACGTCTCTACCGCATCTTTCCGGATTCCTATTTATACATTTGAGTAATGGCTGGTCAAAATTTGTACTTCAAGAATGTTGTAATTGCTCTTTTTCTTGTATAATGTTTCCTCAATTATTTTTATGTCGATAATATTCTATTACTGAGTTGCACTGAATTTCTCTTGCTGATTATATTTTTTGGTTCATGAGAGCTGAATGTGCTTGCAAATTGCTGCACAATAAGGAATCAACCTTAATGTATTAATTACTGCATTATCAGCAATTACCAGGGGCATCGAATTGTTGATTTTCTCTTACTAGGGCCATCAAATTTGGCTAATTTGATCTAGTTATTACGCCAAATCAGATAAGATATCCTCTTTATGTAAACACCCAACAAACCCAACTATTGTTTGCTAACAAAAATTTATCTCATCTCACTTGCCAAATTCAAAATTATGCAGGCACCCACTGTTCCTGGCTGTGATAACAAGAAGCAAAGATTTAATGAGTAGGAGATGAACTCATCATGAATATTTCAATTAAACAGCTTTAGGCACCTTTTCTTTTCTTTCCATTATTGTCAGTAGTGTCTGCTGGATGAAGTTTCTACGGTCCGTAGTCACACAGTTTTTGTCTTTCTCCTGTTTTACTCATGAATAGTCTATGTTTGTCTAAAGATTTTACAGAATCAATGCAAAATAGGAATGAGTTTGTAGAGAGACTCTTTCATTTCAAATTGAATTTGTATATGTGACACCTCAATAGTCCCACATCGGATAGGAACGGGCTGTGATTGAGTATATTCGAGACTATAGATCTTAATAATAATAACCTGGGTTTAAACATTTCTGGTGGTAATTTGAACCCAATGAGTTATTATTGTTGCTGGGTTGGATCGTTACATTTGGTATTAGAATAAATCACTAGTCAGAAGTGTAAGATGAATTTCGGCCGAGCCGAATGACAGGTTACGTCAGGATTTGAATGATAAGGTGAGTGAAACAAGTCTCACATCATCTGGTGATTTTGGGCTGTGTGTGTGGTTGGACTGACGAGGACGTCAGGGCCTAAGCCGGGGGGGGGTTCTAAGACATCCTGGTGGTCCCAAATTGAATAGGAACAGAGTTATGGTTAGGTATATATGAGATCATGGATCTTAATAATAATAATATTTGGGTTTAAGAATTTTGTGAGGTGGTTTGGAACTAACAGATTATTATTGCCAGTGGGTCGGATCGTTACAGTATATACTACTCACAAGATGTATGTTTAATTTACCTTGCAATGATGATGTATGTTTAATTTACCTTGCAATGATTGGCATTAGTGAGTGTTAATTCAATGTTTATGCTTTATTTATACTAATACTGTACATGAGTTAGTTACTCAGTAGGAGAACTACCATGAACTATTTGTGAATCATTTCCTATTCTTTCTTTCCTCGATATTCGTATTGAATTATTTCTGGGGGTGTATGTTCCTTCATATGTTAAATAATTTTAGTATGGTAAAGGGGTTAATAGTTAGTTTCAACTGTTCAATCCAATATAATTTGTGAAGCTTGTCACTGTGGTAAATGTAATCTATACCAATTATCTTGTAAACAGTGGGTCCTATGAGAGTTATTTTTTCCATAATTGGTGCATCAAATGAAACTAATTGTACGAGTAGGGCTAGTGTGTTATTAAGAGCACAACAACCATTGTGTTTCTAAGTTTCTAGCCATAGAGAGAAGAAATTGGAGAGATATTCAAAGAGAAGAGAAATTGAAAATTTTAATTTCTCTCTAATATCTCCTCTCTAATATCTCCTCTCTCTCATCTTAACTATTTATTAAAATTGATGGATGGTTAGAAATTTAGGAGCACAATGGCTGCTGTGCTCCTAATAGCACAGTAAAATTTTATTAAAACAGAATTGATATAACACATTATTTCACATATTAACATTTATTTAATTTGTAACTCAAAATATATAAGAAATTTGAATAAAAAATCTCTCATTTTATTAATACTATTAAAATTGATAGTTTATTGAGTAATTTTATTTAATTTATATGATTTTATTATATTATTTAGAAGTGACTTCATACAAATTTACTTTTATAAAATTTTATAGTTGAATTCAACAATCATTCCAAATAATTAGAACTATTTAAAATAGTAGTAAAGTATAATGGATGATTGATGCAATTTTTAGTACAGGAAAATTAGAGAAAAAGTGCAAGGGGCTTTTTATACCTTAACCTTTTTTCTTTTTTTTCTTTTTTTTTTTTTTAAATTCCTTGAAAACTGGGATGAGCTTTTGTTTGTACCAGGCGTTTGGACAGGAAAAAAACTTCAATGGAAACCTCCTCAACGACGCATCATTAAGGAGCTTTAATTTGTTACTATATGTCACTTTTATCTCTATCCAAAGGTTATAATTCTTTCTTCTAAAATTTATTTTGTTTGGATTTTTAAATTAAAAACTACCCGACGAACCACTGGATGAGGTGAAATTAATATGTGGGAGCAGATCAGTAACTCCTCGATAAGGTGCATCGTGGAGTTTTCTACTGAAATTTTATTTGTTTGCGCAAGTACTTAGATATTTGGTAAGGGAAATTTTTTTTTTAAGACTCTCTTTTGGCATTAAATCAAAATGAAACTTTTGTGGCTCAAAAAGTAGAGTTCAACTCTGCAGTAGTAAACCATTTGATTTGTTTTATAATAATAATAATAATAATAATAATAAGGAATAATTGCCTAGCTATATACCCTCCTCATACGTTTGAAAATATTCGATTTACTCTTTATTTTTTTTCCTTTTTAAAATATTCCTTATATGTTCCATTGTTATTGCAAAATACTTTCGCAGTTATCTCCTGTTAAGTTAATTTGGGTTAAACGTCAGTTAAATATCTACCACAGTTAAAAAAAATTAAAATACCAGTTTTGTCCTTAACTTAAGGGTAAATAAGAAATATTGGTGACGGTAGAGGGGTATATTGAATATTAGAAATAGGTTGGAACGTAGAAAAGTATTTTCAATATTAACCTTCTAAAAGGGGTAAATCGGAAAGTTGGAAACTTTTCAGGGATATAAGCAATTGCCCTTAATAATAATAATAATAATAATAAATTTTCCTGAAAGTTCCAGCCGGGCCTTAGCAGTCCCTTTCCATTCCAGGTGATTGACTATTCCTTGACTAGCTAAACATTTTGATCTTTATAATTCATTTTGATATATTATGTTATCAAAAATATTAAATTAATAGAAAATACTTCTGAGATAGTCAATCTTACTAAATTACATAAAACTCTCCTGTTAATACTCGTCTTTTTACTCCTCCACCCCGACTTTTAAAAACCTATATTTTACCCCCATTAAAAAAAAAAAGAAATGTTCATAGAATGGTACGGTATTAACTGTGATGACAAAATGATCAAATCGGCCTCCCTCTCTTCTTCTCCTCCTCAATTCCTCCTTCATCCGTAGCTCTCCTCCTCCTCCGTCCTTCGTGCCTCCGTTGATTCTAGCTTCGACTCCGCTTGCTCCACTTGCTCTCTTTGCTCCTCTTGCACTTTCGCTGCCCTTCCATTCGGCGACAGTGGGGATGGGGTCGGGGTGGGCATTGACAGAGGGCTGGCAAGGGTGAGACAACGGAGGAGGGCAAGGGCATGGGTATGGGCGCGGATGGAGGGATGAGCGAGCGCGAGGGCGAGGCGGTGGAGGGAGGCGAGGCAGCACGGCTGACGATGTCGTCGGCGAGGAGGGAGACAGCCCTACTGAGAGGAGGGGTGCAAGGGTATTTTGAGTGTAAAAGAATATATAATAATTAGATATAGATGGAATCCTAATGAAATACGGATGACGACGAGATCCGAAGTGAATATTTTTTATTTTTTAAAGAGGTAAAATATAGATTTTTAAAAATCTGAAAGAAAAAGTAAAAAGACAAGTATTAACAGAAAAATTTTCTGTAATTTAACCATTTCAGTAATATGCATTGGATGCATGCATAGATATCCAATATATATGACCTGTTCCTGAATGATTAGACAATGCAATCACTCTCAACCATTCTAAAATTGGTAAATTGTAGCCCTAGTCCTCGAACTTTTAGGTAGAGGAGCCCCCTCCCTAGCTATCTCTTATTAAGTTTTATTTTAGTCCATATGCATATTTACTATCGAGGATAAACTATTGTCCACACCAATTGCATCTGTTTATTTATATACTATGCATTTTTTAATTCTTTATTTTTATTGTATGTATTATTCAAATTTACTATTCAATGAGTAACAATCTTTAGGATTTGGACCGTCAAATTGAAAGTATACTTGGACAAAGAATCGGCGAAATTTGTAATGTACAAATGTAAGATGAACTAGTTGTATGCAATAACTTTTAGTCTAAGGACTAACATAAAACATTATAGAAATTAAAGTTTGGATGCTAAAATAAAATCTTGTTGAAAATTCAGGGTTTTTGCATGCCAAATTCAAAAGTCTAAGGACCAAAATGAAACTTGAGTTAAAAAGTTCAGGGACTGGTAGTGCAATTTATCCATTCTCAAAAACTAAACTGAAAATTCAATTCTCCACATTTTGATTGCAAAGATTTAGGCTCTAGCTCTTCAGATGTTGGAATAAGATATTTTATGGTAACTTAATCGGCACGAAGCTTTTTCTTCTTTTTTTTTTTTTTTTTTTTTTTTGGTGTGTGTGTGTGTGTGGTTTTTTAAATATATAGATTTTTAATTATTATTTCTTAAAAGATATTGGCATATATGATTTGGTAGGAATGTAGGATGATATATATCATCTAAAGAGATAATTTATTTTATTGTGAGAAAAGTAACTGAAAAGGCTCAATTTGGTGTTCATATATATTATATATATTTGACTACGCTCGACTGTTCTATATAATTATTTTGAGCATACTTATAATAAAATAAAATATTATATATATTTTGAATAATTTATAAAATATACTGAATAAAATATTTATGCGTTGAAACAAGAAATGATGGCACCTTTAATAGCTCATAAAAAATTGAAGTTGAAATATGTAAATTGAAAAGACTGGACAAGCCCATTCATTCATTCCCATTTGCTTTTTGGAGTCTTTTGGTCCCACACAACTCATTAATTCAGCACAAATTTTGTTATGTTCCCTTAGTGCTACTAGTTGACCCTTTTATTTTTTTATTTTTTATTTTTTTATCCTTCCAATTTATCAATCATTGTGCATCAAGATTCCCACCATCTTTTAGTAGTGGGATAAGCTGTCCATGTAAATAAACTCAGTGAGCATGTAATCATTTGAGCACAACATAATAATAATAATAATAATAATAATAATAATAATAAGAGCAAACGTTTATATCTTTAAAAAGTTTTAGACTTTTTTATTTATCTGGTTTTATAAGTTCTTTCAAATATATCTTTAGGAAATAATTTGTTAGGAACAGCTATTATTTCTATAAAATTATTATTTTGTCTTTTCAAATATACTTTTCTATTATCACTATTTTTTCTTATTTGCCCTTAAGTTAGGAATATAAGAGGTATTTTGACAAATATATCTTTCTATTGTCATCAACTTTTCTTATTTGCACTTACGTACGTTAGGGATAAGAAAAAATATTTTGACTTTTTTTTTTTTTTAAAAAAAAACTCTGGTACGTAGAAATTTAACTCGGACATAACTTGAGATGATTTAACGAATACTAACGATGTAGTTATTTTTTAATAATGAAAAAAAATATATGAGAGTATATTTGAAACAAAAGAATATAAGGATATATAAGATATTTCAAAAGTTTTGAAGGGTATATATATATAGGTAATTACTCAATAATAACAATAATAATAATAATCATATAACATGAATAAGAAACTATTTATGCTTTGGTGTACAAGGTAATATTTTTTTTTACATTTCATTAAAAAATAATAAACTATTTTCTTTTTAGCAGTGTTATCAAAGATGAAACTAGTTGGAACAGGATCGCAAGGGAGATGTGAGCTAATTAAGTTCTGATATTATATGAAAATGCACAAATTCAATCCTCAAGTTTAAGTAATTTTACAAGTTTTAGACCACACACGCACACACCAAAAAAAAAAAGAAGAAGAAAGAATATCCTTTTTTGCAGATGAAAATAAAGCATTAAAGCTTCAAGAGATTACACGCAAAATACATGTCGAGAACAAGTGTTTTATTAGTACATTTATCTAAATGGCTAAATTATAGAAAACCTTCTATTATTTTTCTTTTTCGACTTTCAAAAATTTATAATTTATCCTCTTAAAATTTCAAAATATTTTCAGGGAGGTATAACGTTAATGGATAGGGTAAAATGACTAGATTGTCATTAATTACTTCTTGTAAAAAAAAATAATTTTTTAATATATTTTTGTCATTTTGAAAGGTATTTTCGATATAAATTATATGAAATGGACGGAATAGTAATGGAATCTTGACGGAGGAAGGCTAAATGCAATAACTTGAAATGTTGAAAGTATAAAATATAGATTTTTGAAAAGTTAGAAAGGGGAAGTGAAAAAGTGGGTATTTAAGGGGAGTTTTCTGTAATTAAATATTCGATAATACGTGGGGGATTTAGTTTGAAATTTTGAAACTTTTGAAGGACATTTGCCACAGCTCTAAAAGTTTAGGGGTATTGCACATTTTATCCTTTAATTTCTTGTTTAATGTGGGCAAATTTTATCAAATTTTAATTTGATCCTGCTTTTGTACATTCAGATGTTAAGCCAAACTAAATTGTTCTTAATAACTATTTGATTAATCATATCTTTTAAATTTAGTTATGAGCTCAATTTGTTTAAAAAATAGGTTTTTTGATTATCCTTATTAGCCCTTTAATTAATGCATGTAGACTTAAGTAAGTTTTTTGATCAATCATTTGGTAATCGGTAACGTTCGAAATTGTTGTAATTAATTATCTAAACTTCTTAATTATTTGAAAATACGCACGCTAATGATATTGACGAACCTTTTGGATGTCAAAAACACCTTCGAATTCGATGGTAAAATTTCGCAATTTATTGTTATGTGATTTTTATATTTCAAGAATGTTTATTAATAAGGATTAGTAAAAACGTTAATGCATGCATTTTTTTCTATACGTATGAAGAGACTCCATGCACGTATAACGTACGTAACGTTGTTTTCGGAGATCAATCCATGCATGCATGTTAACATAACACGTAACATTCACTACTACAGATGCAAGATTTGGTGGCGACAAATGTCGCCACCAAAGCCAAAATTGTCGCCACCAAAACTGTTTTGGCGGCGACAATTTGTCGCCGCATGCCGCCGCCTATAACCCCGTCGGTAAAAGTATTTGGTGGCGACAAAATGTCGCCGCTAAAAGTTAGATAATTAGCGGCGACAACCTGTCGCCGCGAAAATTAGAGAATTAGTGGCGACATCATGTCGCCGCTAAAAGTTTGAAAAACTTAGATAATTAATGGCGACAATTTGTCGCCACTAAAAGTTAAATAATTAGCTACTTTTTTTCTGATGAAAAATTACTTNCGTAGGGGTGCTAGAGCCGCAGGCGGTGGAGGCGCGGGGCTCGCTTCCGATGAAGATGGAGGCGCGGGGCTTGGCGAAGGCGCGGGTGGCGGAGGCGGAGGGGACGAAGAGCTAGGGAAAGATAGAGAGAAAGAGAAGTGAACGAGATAGGTTTGAGATGGGTTTAGCTTCAAGGTTAAAATTTTTTACTATTTTTATATGTAAAAAGACAATAAAGCCCCCACTATTTTATATAATGTATAGAGTAACTGAGGGTAAATTGGTCTTTTTGCATAGAGTAGGTGAGTGCTGAAAAAATAGGAGGGAAAATGTGGCGCGGTAAATAAAGAGATAACATGGCGACAAATTATCGCCACGAATACTCTATTTTTCAGCGGCGACACTTATACGTCGCCGCAAAAGAATCCCTATCGGTGGCGACTCTTGATTGTCGCCGCCAAAGAATCCACTATTTAAGGCGCGGTAAATAAAGAGATAACGTGGCGACAAATTATCGCCACGAATACTCCATTTTTCGGCGATGACACTTATACGTCGCCGCCAAAGAATCCCTATTGGTGGCGACTCTTGATTGTCGCCGCCAAAGAATACCTATCGGCGGCGACACTTATATGTCGCCGCTAAAGAATCCCGTATCGGTGGCGACTCTTATACGTCGCCACCATTTTCTATGAATTGGCGGCGACAAAAAAATGTCGCCACCATATGTAATATATTGGTGGCGACAATGCTTGTCGCCACCAAAAAGTCGCCACTGAAAAGCATTTTTGTTGTAGTGATTTATATTTATTCTCCAAACCTTTAATAAAAGAATATTAATTTGTTGGTTGGCTTAATACGACTGCTAAAATTAATAAAAACAAAGAAAAATATTAAAGAATATATATTAAGGGGGAGTTGAGCTAGAATACTATCGGTAGCAAACTGATTCCGTTGCCACCTATTTGTTTTTAATGATGAAGCCTCTAAATCGACTATCTGTACTGTTGAACATGATCTATACTACTTGAATCATCTAAAACCTAAATTTTATGCTCTTTCGATCTTTTTTTTTTTTTTGAGAGAAAGGTAGCACGTCACCCGCTTCATTCATTCAGCAAATAAAATTAGCTACAAAGGGTGAGGCAGCTAAGGCCTCAAAAAGGCGCGAAGAACAGAAAAAGAAAGAGGGTAGCAAAAGGGAAAAAAGAAAAAGAGAAAAATCCACGACCACAGGCGACAAAAACACTATACAGCCCAACAAGTAAAACGTCACCCAGCTCGACTGAAGTCAGCCCACTCTTTTGCCAACACTCCAATGCTTTTTCGATATTGTTCTCTTGTTTATCAAGTGGACACAAAAATAAACTGCTGAAAATGAATATCTTCTGAAAAGTGATGATAGGAGTTTTGTAATCAAGATCGAGAGTATATATAGATCTTGTTCTAAATAGTTTAAAAAATTTTCTAACTAAAATTTAATTGATTTGGATATCTTTACACCGTTAAACGAGAAAACGCCTCATATCGACCATTAAAATTATAAAATTTGAATTATCACTTTGATCATTAGGTCAATAATGTCGAAAAGATTTAAAATTTAATTTTTAAATTTTTTAAGTGGTATATATAGATCATATTCAACAACACCGATTATTAATTTGGAGGCTTCATTATAAAAAATAAATAATTAATAACGAAGTTCGTTTGCTATCGATAATATTCTAACTCAACTTGTATCAAAGGATAGGGGAAAACTTGTTATATATTGTACGTACTCTGGAACTAGGGGTCAGAGTTAATGTCTACGTACGTACAAGCTCAAACCACATGCAACAATAATAGCATATAAAGAAGAACGTACATAAGACACTGTGTTTAATTATACGATAGGAATAGGAACTAAAATAAATAGATAGATACGTTGCAACTCCACCGTACGTACGCAGCTGCTTTGATAGATTACACCATTTGTCACAGCGCGTACGTAAAGCTCTTCTTTATGACAGTAGCTTTCAATACTTCCCCATCTTTTTCTCCATCTCTGGTTGAAAATTGATTATGCACAAAAATAAAAATAATAAATAATAAATAAAATGAATACAGAAAAAAGATAAAAATTTATGTGATTCCACAATTCTCTATATATGTTTACGAAAGGAGCTAAAGAGGTATCTATCTGTCTATCTATCTATTAATTTATATGAATCTTCAATATTTTTTACCACGTGATAAATTTTTCTTCACCCTCGATTACCAGCGTGATTCTTTTCTTTTTCTTCATCAAATTTTTAATATGTATCTAAACAGTCCCACTACCAAACTTTTAATTAGTGCATTTAAAGTTCTGTTACAATCTACAATTTTAACCTTAATTTCTATCTCCAATTATTCATCATGGCCTTTTCTTTTTTCTCTACCAGACTTTCAATTAATGCATTCATACAATCTGCTGCCATCTACCATCCTCACTTTCTTATCTCCAATTAATTCATCAATTCTTTATCTCTCATATTTTTCTATACACTGTCGCTTTCTTTCCTCCCTTCCTCTCACTAGTGCGCGCTCACTTTCCCTCTCCATTACGGTCGGAGGGATCGTTGTCGCTGTCATTATCACCGTCCCTGGAGAAGGCATCGTCGGGCGCCAACGGTCACTACAACAAAAACGGTGTATAGCAATACTTTTAAATATTGGTACATGTAAAAAAAAGTGCTGCTGACTAAATTATCCACACTTTTTAAAAGTGTTGCTATATGTGGGGTCGTTATAGGTAGGGCCGCCTTGATATTTGGCACCCACTACTCCAGCGACCTGTGGCGAGGGATACGTGGCGATCGTAACCCTCTACGGTCCCTACGAGATCCTCATGGCCAAATTCCAGTTGCCGGAACTCTACCACGTTGACTGCGGCGGCGGAGGAAGAGAAGGAGAGATGGTGATCATTTTTTTTCCCTTCCTTTTTTATTTGTAATCGGGCCGAGTGGGTTTGGTGTGGTTGGTTGAGTAGAGAAACTTTTTATTGTTGATTGGATTGGGGCTTTATATTTAGGCCTTAATAAATTTTTTTTTTAAAATTTTTGCATAAATATGACACTTCTATAAAAGTGTCCCAAAAATGTGTCTCTATAACCTAATTCTGTTATAGTGAGTAGGAAATCTCTGATAGCTGTAGCAAGTGAGATACACAAGAGGATATGATGTTTGATATAGTTTCATTATTAATTATTGCTACAGTTTCTATTCGCTGCGAAGTGCGAACCCCTTCACTAGTATTTTATATATTATAGGAAGAAACAAAACTAAGCTTCAAACTTATTCTTCTCTTGTTTTAACCCAAAAAAAAAAAAAACAAGAAAGAACCTTTTCAAAGGATTTTAATAAGAGAAAAAAATCTAGAAAATAAATAAATAAATAATTTACTGCAGCGAAAATCGTTATTTTCTGTTTGAATGTCGAATGCAAATTAAGCACTTAATTACTCTCCGCTGCTGTACGTGTTTAATTAATTAATTGGCCACACCTTCCAGAATGCGTACCCACACACTAATTACAAAAGGTTGAAAACGGTCAATTTTTGAAAAAAATATATTGGCATTCATATTTTTATCAGACACAAATTCTAATGCGAATATGCGTTGGATGTTAAATTTTTGTTACCATATTCGTCAAAAATGAATTCAGATTCAGCTATGAGTCGGATTTATATATAAATATGAATTAAAATTGGTGTGAATAAAACACATAGTGCAATTAAAGGTTCACACTCGTGTTCAAAGGTAGTATACCTGTATTAATTAGTCAATAAAACTTAATATTTTAACAAATATTAATACAATTTTAATATAAAATTTATAGTAAAATAAATGAGGAATATAATAGAAAACCGTTTTATCCTTCTACAATATATATTAACATTTCTCTTATCTTTTAGGAGTGAAAATGGTTGAATATGGTTAGATTTTTTAAGAAATCATATTCGCATTCATATATACATATTTTTTTGGATGTGAATTCGGATACGAATATATGTCGAAGAGTTTTTCTAACCACTTTCACCTCTATACACGCGCACACACATACACTATATATATATATATATATATATATATATATATATATAGCTAGGTTGGTATACTATCGGTAGTACGAAGGCCTCCGTGCTACCAAGTTGTTTTTAATGATGCGGATTCCAAATCGGCGATCAGCTCCATTAGACTTAATCTACACTATNAGGATCCTTTTCACGATTAGGAAAAATCCTAAAACTCTCAAAATTTGATTCTAATAAAAAAACCCCCCCCACCCCTCATTACAAAACATACAAATATACGACCAGTTATTATATATCGAGTAAACTCTTCGGTTTCGTGACCACTTCTCCTACAATTAATTGAATACGGGAGGTAAAAAGTAGATGTATGTAATGTATATATGTGGCCCATGTACCTTAAATACTTTTAAAATTTTAAGGTAAAGATGATCACCTAAGGTTGTCCTAAGTCTGATACCAACCAACGGTTCCCTATGAGGATTTATATTTAAACTGAATCTTATTTTCATTATATTCCGAAATATATATATATATATATATATATATCAGGCCGACCCTATGATAGCTATCGTACTTTATAAACCACGATAGTTCAAAAGATGGCTATCTAAATGAAGAAAATAGTAAAAGTAGGCAAGCTTATATGATAAGTTGGTTGGTGAGTGAGTTGAGATTCCCCAGGTGTAGTAGGATTGGCGTGTAGAAAATTAGATTCCTGTCTTTTGAATTATCGTGGTTCAGTAACCACGATAATTATCATAAGGTCGGATCAAGATATATATATATATATATATATCTCTCTCTCTCTCTCTCTCTCTCTCTCTCTCTCTCTCTCTCATACTGGATCCCATGTCCATCTTCGTGGTGGTTGAACCACGATCTCCAAGCTTGGAAGCTTAGGTGAGGTATTCGTGGTTATACTGAACCTAGTTTGTGATAAGGTTGATGGATGTTTTATGGTGGTAGTAGCGTTGGAGTGCTATAGTGGTCGGTTCCCTATTTTTGATATTTCTTGGTGTTTGAACTACGAAAAGCCTCATAATTTTGATGTGATATATTTATATATCTAGTAGTCTTTATATTTTTATATATATTTATAAATTATATACATTTTTTTATATATCTTATAATGTTTATAAAAGATTATTTTATATTGTATACTTAAATATTTAATATTTAAAAATTTATTTATATTACACGTTTAAATATTACTAAATTTTATTTAATTTTATTAAAAATGCACGTAAACGTGCATGTGAGTTGATCATATATATATATACCTATTTGAAGTTTATAGTGAATACACCAAAGCATGAAAAAATAAAATCATAAGATACTAAATTTTATATATGAAATCAAAAGATAAAGCAGTTCCGGAGGCAATTTAAAAACAATTTAATATATATTTTTTTTTGAAACCTATAAGGTGGATACTAAATAGCTTATAAGTAAAATTTTTAGACACTCAAATGGCTTAAAAATAAAATCATAAGACACTAAATAGAGAGAGTAACCAAATTGCTTTTTAAATTATTTCTATTTCTTTTCTTTTTTTATTTTAGATACTATATAAAATTTCATATTTCATAATTTAACTCTTTCGCTCTTTAATGCTCCCACTATAAATTTCAAAAGGTATATATATATATATATATTACCTGCCGAAGAGGGAGGGGGCAGGAAAGAGAAACCTGAGGTGGAGAAAGGGGACTCGAACCTCTGAGGTACCTCTCTGATGCTTTCGCGAGGGTTATTAATTTTTTTTTTTTTCTTCTCTTGGGATTCCTCAGAGGAGAAGAAGTAGAGTGTTTAAAGTGCCACTCGAGCAAGCTCTTTTAAAACATTGAAAAAAAAAAAAGTTAAACCCCCATTTAAAAGTTCTAAACAACGGTTTTTGGTAACTCGTTCCTTACATCCTCCTTTTTATTTTTATTTTTCCACGCCCTAGAGAAGAAAACAGGGCACAAACGAAAGATTAAAGCTATAAGCTTAGTATAAAACAACAGCAATAATATCGTCTCTCATCCACAAGACAAAAGAACAAAGCCTAAACACGTAAATGAACGAATAAACAAATGCGTAGTAAATAAAAAATGACAAAGTAACTAAGCACCATAATACGACGGTGATAGTTGATATTAAAAAAAAAAAAAAAAAAGACATCATACTCGTTAATTAGTAGTAAGGTGATTTTACAGCTGATCACTTTAAGCGTTTGTTTTGGTATTGAATAAAGAGTTTTAATAGACAGCATTAACACGAAAAGGTATCTCCGAATTTTAACTGCGACTATAGTACAATGGGCAGTTTAGCTAGACTTTCTTTTGCTACGTCCTTATCAGAGCTTGATTGCGGCTCAGGATCCTATCACAAAACTCAAACAGGAACAGTTCGCTTAAACGTACTATCAGGATCTTACTACAAATCTAACATGAAGCGTTCAAGGACGTACAAAGCATCTCTGTGACTTTATAAACCAGAAAGGTCCTCTTCGTATTAACGTGTAAAGTCATGACCACTCATTCTTCTTGTTATCGACGTCAATACGTTCTTAGGTTTTACTTTAGAAGCTTCCACTCGAAGAACAACGAAGTTAGGGCATCAAATTGTATAAAAACTACACACCACACATACTCTACGACAGCTGTCTTGTGAACCACGTACGTATTTACGAGCTAATATATGCATCTGCAGGTGGCGTAAGAGTTTGTACAAATATACTCTATATATACGAAGGCACAATCACATGTTAAATCAATCTACGTTCGTTCATGGAGGTTAAATATACTATCTGCGCCTGTTTCACAACCGGTATCACGAACTAACGACGTGGTTGACGGGTTCATTAACATTAACACTCAGTAGTTTACCATAAATCGAGTGATCCTCAACGACTTCTTCGTCTTGGATTAAATATCACGAACGTCTCTAAGTAGAATGTACTTGCTCCGAATAAGGTCTCAAAATGGTTTTACTTTATTGAGTTTTTTTATCTTATTTAAGACATTACACTCTGTTAGACTTTAAAACGACCTTAGTACTTATCGCGAAGGAAAACGTCCTGTGAGCTTCGTGGCGTCTTCACGTTGGTGGACATGTTCAATACGTGCTGAATGTTTCATTGGCCGTTTTAGTTGATCGGCTACTCCGAGGACCTTGCCTAAGATCAAGCTATGGTCGATGTTGACCACTATTATCTTTCCAAAGAGTACTTCTGTAACTTGAGCATTCTACTAGTCTAACCTAAACTTTATAAAGCTGATATTAATACACCTTTATAAAAAAAGATATTAACTTTACGTTAAGCTCGAGAATAGAATGTAACAATGGCATTTTGAACGACAACGTCCAGGTCTTAAACTATCTCGCAACAGATGTTGACATATACTTATTCCGCCTTCACCAATCCTGAGAAAGATGAGCACGATCTTATCTTGGACCAAAATGATGTGATCCACCCATATATGGTTTTCTGTGTAAATATCATCATGGCAAACTGTAATTACTTAATCATAAGTATATAACCACGTAGTAATTTCACCGTTCAGTATAAAAACATTCGACAAATATACGACATATGTACCGTTTTGTGACTCCCCAGATCAACAGGAAGTTATAGAAGGAAAAGGTAAAAATTCACGAAGTACGTGCGATATTATCAATTATTCTTACTCATTATTGTACGCGAGAGGGCATAACACACCATGACGTTTGGTAACTTTGGGCAGTTTGTTATCATGGGTCTAACAAACTAACGTTTGTGGGTAAAGGGCTCGTCATGAACAGACTATGAAGAAATTAATACAAAATAAACTTAGTAAGTAATTATACGACTATTAAAAATAGAAACCTAATCATACCGTCTTTGACCTTCTTCTTTTAAGACTCAAGAAGTCCCGAATGATGTAGTCCGACTTTAACTTTTTTGTCTAGTAGAATAAGTTAGTCAATAACCTCGTGGTCATGGTAGAGTACTTCATGGGTCGAGGTGGATTCCAAGGTGATTGAGGATATGTTTTACCCTAAGTAGTATACGGACCATTAAAGAGGAAGATCTAAGAAGGAACATAGAATCTGAAAAGATTTGTCTTTGAGAAAAGAGATTCGAGATCGTTTAATCGTAGACTAAAATTATAAACATGAACCAAAATAGTAAGAAGTCTTCTGAACTTTAACCGTTTCTTAAAGAAGATACTATACATTCTTGATGTGTAGATGTATGAATGTCGACGTGCTCACATAAAAGAATATATAAAGACTACGTGGATGGTAGACAAAGTTAACTCCTCTCAATTTTTCTTTTACTCTTTAATCAAACTATCTGATTTTTGAATAATAGCAAGGTTAATCTCCTTTTCAACGATACAACGTAACCAAGTTTTCTTTTAGTCGTAAATATGATACGTAAGACGGGGGTGTTAGTAGTAAGAATACATATGGTTGGACGAACGTCACGTCAATTATTAAATGGGTACCCTATGGGTCAAGAAGTCGTCGGGGGTTACGGTTGTGGTCCAGTTGGAGTAGAGTTAAGATACCCAACGCCTGGTAGGTCGACAGTACATCACTTGCCTTAAGGACGGGGTCCGTTAAAAGTGGGTTAAACATACTTAAGGCCGTTACTCATTCTGGTACAAAAAGTAAAACGAGAATATACAAAAAGGAAATGACTTTACTCCTAGTAGACTAATTACTTCGCTGTCACAACAAAAATCAACTGGTATAGTAAGGAAAGGAATAATTCGTAGACCTTTATTTCCCTAGCTCACTCTTGTCTTGAATCCCTTTACTTACCGGGTTGTGCAATGAACTATGAAAAGAACAACTAATCATAAGACCCGGACATTTTTCGTATCTAGTATAAAAGAACAATAAGTCTGGAGACATAATTATAGAAATTAGTTTTAATACACAACTTTGTAACATTATTGTCAAAGGCCATATTTCTTCCGTGGCTTGTGAAAAATCGTTGTGTTTGTCGAACGATGTCTCTATCGCGTGAAGTGACTGTTACACTCATCTTTTTTATTTAATCAACACGGAAAGGATCTGTAGACATATACGGAGACTTGGTGGTTGATTGTTCATCCTCTAAACCGTCCATTAAATGAAACAATACCGCCCATTCAATGAAATCGTGGGCTTATCCGAGAGTTAGAAGTCCCATGAACCGGTGTAACAACTATGAGTTATAGACGACAAGTTTAGAAAGAGATTAAAGTTGACGACACTGCCGATCATTATGTAAAAAGGAAGATAACGTTAACCCAAATATTTACGAATTATAGGGAAATTTAGCCAACTTCGTAACACTACCTGTTACCGTGTGGACTTCGAAGACGAGCACCACGGAGAAGTACGTTGTTGTTACGGTACCGGTACTCAGGGCGTAGTCCCCGTAGCTCGTTGTTGGTAAAGGGAAAGTGAGGTAGCCTCTATAGCCCCTACCGGTACCTACGCAGTAAGCGAAGACTTTACCCCTCACTTCCGTGGAACGTTGATCCCGTGTTACCCCCTCAGCTTGTCAGATCGTTGAGCTAGTCTAGGCATCTTCTTAAAACCTTGAAGTTAGTAAGCCTGAATTGCCGTCTGAACTGATTAAACCTTCCATACAATATACAACCAACTGTGTCTTTTTGATAGTCAATATAACGAAGAAAACGACGATTATATAAACAGAATCGCGTTTTTAAACCAAGGATAGTCTGGAACCTCTGAACCTCTTGATGTGACCGAGAGACAAGAATGGTAGCCTGAGCCTGTAGAATGAGCCGAGAGGTCTGGTCCTACTATATCCATTGCACAATGGTGAGTGAAACAAAGAGAAGAAAAAGATGAATATTGTAGTCCTCACGTACCAAGTCCCTGGTTTAAACACTAATTGGTATAAAGGATGATCGTTTTAGCCGTAAAGCTACCTCTTGGGACTAGAACTGTGAAACATACAAACGATACTAGCGACACAAGGTCAGCTTCTCATGAAACGCCTACAGTAGTGGTCGGGAACAAGGGTTGGTCTACTTCTCTTTATCATCTCTTCTATATAAATAGAAGACGGTAGTTTGAAACGGCTGAAGTTGAAGATCTAATCCAAGATGTTTAAGTTCCGATGGTAGAAAAGGCAAACACAACAGGAATGTAACTGCCAATTAGTACATTAGTAATAAGCAGATAAAAATGGTAAGACTCTTGAAACTTGGAACATAGCTGGGGTCTAAGAAGTTCTTTAACGTCTCTTTAATGAGGGTCACTCTGGTTGAAAGTTACTCACTTTCCTGCCTTCCTCTTTAACGTCTCTTTAATGAGGGTCATTCTAGTTAAAAGTTACTCACTTTCCTGCCTTCATCTAAAAGCGTGGGCGGCTATTTGGTTGGAAAAACCCACGTTTCATACTCTGTTATTATTTCCTAATTTAATAGGCCAGCACAGATGAAAAGTGCCTACTTGTCTTAAAATTACACTCAAGCTCGAATAATAAATATACGTTAGAGTATGTACATCACTCAAAAACCCTGTTTAAGTTCACCAAGAATTTTGACGTTCGAACACTTTTAATACACCTTTGCGAAGAGTTTCATACGGCTAAACTAAATGACAGGGAGTATAGGGCACGAACTTAAAATGTTTGCGAAGTGTCGAGTGTGTTTGGTAGAAATTGTTGCTTTACCTTGTGTGAATTATAATGTGCACTTCCGTTATGAACATAAATGACGTGTATGACTAATTCTTGCACTTTTGACGAAATTAACGAACCTGTCTTCATCCTTTGATGGAGCTCACCGCTGTTGTGGTCGAGAAAACCTCCTTTTTTTTTTTTCTTCGTTGGAATAAATTCTTTTGTAGGTTTTTTGTGTCTAAGCAATAGAGTTTTTGGTAGTTCAGAGTCACTAGGTAAGTCTTATACCAGGTTCATCGCTTCCTGCTCTTCTTACTTTTTTGAGAAATTATAGTTAAGAGTGGTCTTTCTCCTCCTAGTAGATATAGGTAGCACAGCACCACCTTAGAGTGGTGTTACGTCCACTACAACAGGCGTGACGGGGCTCTCTTTCGGCAGAGGCAATCGAAGGCCCGCCGCCGGAGACCATGAAGAAGTCGAGAACGCTCCCTTTAACGTAGGAACACCTACTATTCTTACGTTGTATTGTCATGTTCAGTCATTACTGATGACTCTCCCTTTGTTTTTCATACTTAAGATAAACTAGATTCATCCACGTAGAGCTGCTGCGGGGTTTAAACGACATCACTTTACGTCGTTAGTCCCACTCGTTAAAATCAGGGTTAAAGAGGATAGGCGGGTTTAGAGTTTTCCTTTTTTCACTACGGGTTTAATCCATATCCACTTCACGTTATCAACCCAACCGGTTAAGGTGTAACGTCAATTAAAGTGGATGAGAAAAATTGAGAGTTTAACTTTTTTCCCTTATTTACGGGGCGTTACTCTTATTAGTGTGGTGGTCATGTATTTCATTGTTTTAAACGCCTACATTGAAGGTCCCCGTACGTTGGTGCATTTTTATCATGTGAGAGTTGTCGTTCATCAGTTTATTCCATGCACGCCCACATTCACACGTTGATAACATACAGATTGATGTATAGGTTACTGTGCCATATATGTTAATGGAGGATCATTTGTCGAGGATTCGTGGTCCTGGAATCTAAGTATGTTGACACCATATTGTTATTAAGTTTACGATTCTTAGTGTTTATTTATCAACTCTAGTTTCGAGCCCTTACATTGTCGACTCTAGTATCGTTCATATTGTCTAACACAAACACACTTTTGTTTTTTTCTTTATTGTGTAAAGAATGCTATTCGAATCTTAATACTTTAATCACATTATATTGTAAGTACGTACCTTCCACGTTCCGGTCTCGGTTGTTAGTCTATCACTTTCTTTCATCGTTGAATGGAGCAAACGATGATGTAGGGTATTAGGTAGTCAACGTTCATGGTTATTGAGGTTAAATAGTAGTTAGGAAAGAAGGACGTCTCTCCTTGAGATACCGAATTCTCATGTAACGGTTCCATTTACAGTACTGAAGGATTCGTAGACTATATTGTAAATTTTCTATCGTGCATCCTCATTTAGAAGACACGGGTTACCGGGTTAGAAGTATCGATACGTGCATCTGGTATAAATACAGTTGTTCTAAAAGTTTCTAAGGCCGAACTATTCTTATATGGTAAGGAACAAAAGGACTTATAAGGTAAACAGATTTATCATGATGTTAATAGAATGAAGGTATTTCAGTTTATAATTGTGTTTCTTCAGAGAATAAACGGAACCGATTTTGTCATTGTGATTATAGTAGAATTTCGACTGTACATGTAATCTTTATAACAGTGTGTATATCATGTCGAATAGGCAACTCGAAGTAAAAGTTGTCTAACGTGTTTAGTATCATTATACCGTGTTTCGTTCGTGCAAAGTCAGTTCGTTAATAAAAAAAAAGGAGTGTCAAACAGGATTACGTTGTATATTGTTGGATGTCAGGGATTAATTTATTAGGTTAAAATATACACCAGAACCAGTAGTACATCTCGTTAATAGTACGTGATTCCTCTCTACGAGGACTCTTTACTCCATTTTTTCCGGTAGTGAATTTATATTAAAAATCAATGTAGTCTTAGTAGATTTTAAATTTTTTGATTGAAACTCCGTCTCAAGGTTTATTTCAATCTATGGACTTAGAGTCCCAGACGGTGTTGTTTAACGAAGTTTAACGCTAATGGTTTGCGTGCACTGTATCGGTTATGTGGAGGATGGGAGGTTCATGGACGTCATAATCATTATGTTGCTTATTGTTGGGTTGAAGTATTTAATTATAGATTGGGCTCGAACTCTTCATACTTTGTTTTCGTATACTGAGTTAGTATAAACCAGTGTGTTTTCCTATAAGATTTTAGTGAAACTTTGATATCGTTCATGGAAATAAAATGTCCAAGCAAGTATACGAACTCTACTAAACTCCGATAAAATTACGTAATTCACGAATTGTTTGTCACGAACGAAAGTTCGATTTCCATTTTCGTTATGTGTAAGGTGTTTATAATCGTACTTTAATTTGATTCATCTCTTTTGTTAAAAATGACCTGTCAGCTTCTGAATGGTCGGGTGTATTATTGTGGAGGTCGTAAGAGTTAAGAGAACGCGAGTAGTGGAGACAAACCGAACACCAGGAGTCTCTCGCCCTACCGATTTTCCTTTATTCCCTTTTAATTCTTTGACGTTCTGATGACCGCCATCCTCTTTTAGATCTTTTAAGTTTTACTTATACGTATCTTCCCAATTCTTTTGTCGTCAGATGTTTACGCTCATGTTCCTTTACGTACATTGTGTATCGACGTTAATATCACATATTGTATGACGTAACACCTTAAGAATTTTACAATTCATCCTTCCGTGTTTTCATTCGACAAACGACTCAAATTTTTCGTATGTGTGTTACTGTTGAAGGTAAATAGCAATGCCACGAAGTTAAACCCTTGTTAATACATTCTTTCACGGTTAGAAGTCGTTTGTCTTTACGGTGTTTGGTATTACATGTATATGATGGAAACGGACGGAAACTATACTGTCGTGCACTTAGAGGTTGTAAACGATGTATGTCTATTAATGGGTGGTTTTGACGTCACCTTCGACATCTTGGTAGTAGGGACTTTCATGACCTGAGTCGTAGATTCTTCAGACTTAGTCAAAAGACTATACAAAGTCGACGTAAAACGGTCTTCTATCTTTGTTTCTTTAACTCATTTCTGTAATAAGTAGTTTAGACTTTGTTTTGCTTTTAATAAGTGTCGTGGAGTTAGTAGCACAGTCGGGTACGTGACGAGTCACTGAACGAGAGGTAGTGTAGAGTACGTAAGTTTAGGTTGGTAGGTTTTCTTTTCTTAAAAGTTTAGTTTTCTTCCGGTAATGAGTGAGTTACTAACCACTAACTTCATACTCTTCCCTACCTTCCGTCTAGCCACCCGTGGTGTACCAACCGTATCACGCGGTCCCTCTTTTACTATTAAAGAAAGTTGTTTCTTAACCTTGATTGTTTCTTACTTAGTAGTGTATTTTACCTTTTCCGTTCGTATGAATATCGGTTGAAGCACAGACAGTACTTGACACCTACAAAGTATTCCAAAAGCTTATTTACGAGGAATTCTATGAGCCGACGAGCACTTGGAGGTACTGGACACCATGATTAAAGTGTTAATTTCCTCGTTTTTAACTTTTTCTTTTTTTTATTCGAGTATCTCTTCCTACTAGGATGGTAGTTTATGGGGTTTTTCTGACTGACAAACAGGTAGTTAAAAACTATAAAAATGCAGTTTTTTCAGGAGGTACGAGCGAGAAAAGGGAGATTTTGAGCTCATAGGTGTTGAGTTAAAAGGTAGGAGTGACTTTAGTCGTTTTGTTGTAACGTCTTTATTAAACTCCACGAAATTATTAAATACCATCGCGTAACGTTAAATGATGAGGAACCAAAGTTCATTTCTTCCAGGACACTAAAGATAAAATCAAAAGGCATTCCTTGACGGTAGTCTTCCACTGTTTTACGTTTATTGTCCCGTCATTCACGATGTACAATGGTGGGTTACCAAATATTTTATTTTACGTCGTGAAACAATGGGTGAAGTGGTCGTAAATGATTGTCTTTTGGTTTTACTTTTGGCGTACCCTCGTTTTACCATGTAAAACTTGGTGTACCAAAACGGTTGTGATAAAGGAAACGTAAATTGTAGTGATCAGTAATGGTTTGTTCATGTGTTCGTAAACTACGCTCTTTCTGTGATTGTTTTCACCGTAGTGTTCAACGAAAGTACTTTTACATAGATCGAGACCATGACTACTGATTCAACTAATGTTCTTTGTTGTGTTGTAATTAACGCAGCTTTACTGAATCTATATATAGTTTTCATGATCGCTGTAAAGTTTGTAAGAGCTTAGGATGGAAAAGGTTGGAGGTGATCGCATCGAGGGTAGTAGGAGGGCTAGGAAGAGGGAGTTCTGTAAGCGGCGCCCGGCGCCGAGGTTGCCGACTCTGCTAGGCCTCAGCTCGTAGTAGGAGTGCCAACGGGATTTGGACGCGGCCGAGACTCCTTTCATTTTGGATCCGGTGTGTAGGTCTAGGGCGGGTGTTTGGGATTTCACGGGGTTAAACGAGCTGCTCTTGGGGGAGTCCGAGCAGCACGCGTGCTACTTTAGGAAATACGATCGCTACGTATGGTAGATTTAGCCGTCTAGGACCGGACTGTTACGGTCAGGTGTCGTGGAGCTAGCTTTACAAGCACTTGTGTTTAGAAAAAAAAAAGAAGTTTTTTTCTTTCTTGCATAGTGTTTTTAGGCTAAAAAGAAAAAGGGTGGCTTATGCGTTGATTTCGAGGTTTTCCTGTGAGAAATAATCGCAAAACCCTAGTTTTAAAGTAGTGTTTTTGCTTTACCGATGCTTTTCTTTGATTCGAAATGTCGGGGTTTTTTCGCTAGAAAAACAATAGTGGCTTTGGGAGAACTTTTGTCTAGTTTTCGATGCCACGTATTTCTCTAGAGTGCTCTAGCCTTAGCTCCCTGAGTCGTGGGATGTTCTACAATTTTTGTTGCGTTAGGGAAGGAGAAGGTGTGCGGGTGTGTGTGTGAGAGAGAGAGAGAGAGAGAGAGAGAGAGAGAGAGAGAGAGTATGTATGTATACTCCTAGCTTTCCCTCTCATATTCTCTTTAATCCCAAAGCCAACCCTCTCCTCTCTCGCGCGCACCCCTCTCTGCTATTTCCGGCACCACCTCGCCTCACACTCCTCTTCTCTTTCCCTCCTCCGTCCTTTACAAATTCACGTCACTTGCTGTGACACACCTGTGGAGGAGAGAGAGAGAGAGAGAGAGAAAACATAAGATGCAAGAGCCCTAAGATTGGCACACTAGATACTGGCATGTCCAAATAACGTATTATCACAATAATGGATCATTTTTATATTTTTCATACAAATCAAAAGATATTAGACCACATATACATATATATAAAAAAGGTTTCCTTTTATCACGCGGGAAACAAAGTAAGTAATTTTAATAATGATTTGAATTGATGTTTTAATTAATTTTATTATGCTGGAGTCTCTTTTCCTTTTCTTTATTTATTATATTTTTCACCACGTTTCACGGAACGTCTATATTATTATTTTCATCTTTCCTTATGTGCGAATCGGTAAGCTTAATACTCTCCAAAATTTTGTGTGCTAAGGTTAAAGATTTATCAAATGTATAGTGTCAAAGGCATACTAAATAAACGCTCTTTTTTTTTTCGAATAAATTGTTTAAAACCCTCTCAAAAACTCTCATCCTACGTGGAGTTGCGAAGACTTTCTTCCTTTTTTGTGTTATCGATAAAACTAATGTTTATAAACTTAAGACGCGCTTAACTCTCTTTTATTATCTTTAATGCTAATTTGATGAGAAATACGAAATTAAGGTAAATTCTTTACAATATTTAGATGAGAAATAGCATAAGATAATAATGGAATAATTAAGAAGTGTACTTGATTATGAGTTAGAAATTTGGTTTCTATATGTAGTAACAATTAGAGCTTGTTTGGTTCACCTATTTTGAAATTTGGAATCAAGATGAGGTTCACTCGTTTTTATAGCTGTTATTTATTTTATAAGAATTAGATTTCGATTCCCATTTCACCCTGGAATGAGAATTATCAAATCCGTTTATGATTTAATACGATTTTGAATTCTAAATTGACAAATTTCAGCGTAAGTCGATCACTCAATGCTCTTTCTCACAAATACTTCTGTCTTCGGAGTATTTATCACTTTTCCCTTGTTTAGCCAAAATACTCTCTTGAAATTCTAAGTGTTTCAATTGACCATTCCGATTTTTATTCCAATATTGAACCAAACAATTTTGGATAATTCATCTTTTTATTTTCTACTCCAATACAATCCAATTTTATTTTCATTCTCCTTCGAAACATGAACCAAACATGCCCTTAAAGTTGAATAAACCACCTCTAAATTTTCTCGATAATATAGTAATTTTCAAACTTTATGGATAAAAATTGATCATACCCATTACCATCAAAACTTGCTTAATGATAACTTGCTATCAAACAAGAAACTAATACTTTTCCAAGTTCTTTGATCATTAGGTTCAATAGAAAGTCCATTAGCTTTCTTTTGTTTCATGTGCATTTTTGTACTATTTCCAATATTTAATGCACTATGATCCATACTATGCATGCAAGTTTAATTTTTAGAGATTTAGCAGAATATAAGAGATTCTGTCAAGTACACAAAACTAAATAAAAGAAGAGATATTTCATGTACTATTTTTAGAATCGTAAGTGCTTTAGAACTTCAATCAACTCTTTAATTAATTTAGTACTGGAAGTTCTATTTAATTATGTGCCAAACATTCCTACTTGTTTTATATACTAATTAATTTGAATTGATTCATATGCAACTGAGAGGTCATCCATTTTAAAACTACTCTAGTTCTGACATGCTTAACCCTTTTAGTCGCTTAGTTTTAGTTGCTGCTCAAAAATTCATAGCTGGATTAAGAAACTCATAAGCATCAGATAATGTAAGAATTGTCTTGCTAATCTCAATCGACCTTGTATATAGTCATGCTCCACCCACAATGGTCGTCAGACAAGGAGCCACACTCTTCCCGCTATATAATTCTGGCTGAGCGGAGACTCATTTCACACTTTCTGTCAGTGATTGATATTAATACCAATTGCATGTGACGCCTTGCTTGCTAGGGAGTCATCCATCCTACTGTAGTTCTAACATGTTTAACTTTCTTAATTTCTTGACTCAAGCCACTGCCAAACATATTATAGCTGAGTTAATAAACTCACAAATTAACACCCGATCATGATGTGAAACTCGTCTCACTATCTTCAACCGACCTTTTGGGAATTATGTACCAAACATTCGTACTTTATATGTTAATTTGAATTGATTCGCATGCAACATAATCGATCATTCATAAGGTTAGTAAAACAGTACGTTGGACTGTGCCATTCAATTTAGGGTTCATAACATATAGTTCAAATATCATACACTCAATTAAATCTTTCGCCATTATCACTTTCACTGACAATAATACCCTCTTCTACGAACGTTACGCATCTTGTACATAAATTGTGCTCAGCGAGGAGGATGAAAAATGTAATACCTACAAACAGTTTTACAAATAAGTACCACGAATAAACCAAAAATCCCTAAATATGTGGGATCCATGCCCTCATAGATAATTTGTGTAAATTTTTCTCAAGGTGATTAATTCCAATTATTAGAGTTCATGGCTTCATGTGGTGGGGCATAGAATTGTGTAGTAGTGATATATGTTTGGAAAAAGCACTGTTTGAGGAAGCACAAAGCACTGTTTGAGGAAGCACAAAGTCTTACTCTCTTTATTGCCATATAGCCAGGTGACAGCTATGCACAAAAATTCTTTGTCTCCACATATAGAAGCCCAAGAACCTAAAAAAAAAAAAAAAAAAAAAGTTTGCATTTTCACCTTAGCTTAATTATATTTCAGTGATACTTATTTTTTTCTATAATTAAAACTGTATCATTTTTTTAGGGTTAATTTCATAAGTGTTCATCCGCCGATCCGTAATTCTATAAAAACCATTCGAAAGCTGTCGGTACAAAAAAAATGCCTCTAAAATTTAGTAAAATCAACAAACCTATCTATATTACTAATATTTCATTCAAAATATAGTTCAAATGCCAACTTTACCTTCCTTATCACTAAAAGAAAAGGTAGTTGTGGAAGCGGCTATTAGTTATTATAGAACCGCCTCTACGATTTTCAGAGGCGATTCCTATAATCGCCTTTAGACCGCTGGTATAAACAGCGCCTCTATAATGTAAATACAGTTTGAGCGACCACTGGGGGTGCTTAGAGGCGGTATATAGAGGCGGTTTCGCCCGCCTCAATATTTCTCCTTAATTTTGTTTTTAATATTTTTTATTTTTAATCTAGTGATAATATAAAGACGATCGAAATCACCTCTACAAATTTTAACCTACATAAGCAGTTTAAACCGTCTTTATAAATTTTAACATGTAGAGACGGTTTGAACCACCCCTTAAGATATTATTATTTAGAGACAATATATATGTTGAGACGGTCGGTAATTGTCTCTATCTTACAAATAGAGTAAAAAACTATATTAAACAAATAGAGTAAAAAACTATATTAATATTTATTTTGATCTGCTTTATAAACAGAAAATTATAAATTTATTATGTATACATGCTTCAGTGCTTCGTGCTGAGATTTCCCTATACACACAATCATATTATCTTAAATTTTAACAAAAATCAAATATTATATTTCTTACCAATAAATAAAATAATAATAAACATAATTTAATATTTAATTAAAACGATATACTAACAACATAAAAATTAAAATAATTTTCAACAAGAAACAAACTAATTCTTTAACACGTGGTCCAAATTAAGTAAAATCTCACTTAATATATATCTTCTCAATAGTTGTAATATATGTTAAAGTAGCAATTTATTGTTCAACCGATTTTGATTTTTTTACACCGATACACTAGTAAGTATACCATATCGGCAGTTAAAAATTATCAATTTTGAGATCTTTTCATCGTAAGATAAGTGATGTCCAAAAATTACAAAATTTATTTTCCAAAAGTTTCAAATACTTTAGATAATGTTTAACGCTACGGATCGTTGTCGAAAGTTCTATTATAAAAAATGACTTATAAGCTATGAAGACGATTGTACTCATAAAAGTATAGTAGCCGGACTCCATCTATATATAGAGAGAAAGAGAGTTGAGTTAGAATATTATCAGTAGTAAATGGACTCTGTTACTATCGATTTGTTTTCAATAATACAGCTTCCAAATTGACGATTGATATCGTGGATTGTGATCTAGACTATTTAAAATATCTAAAAAATGAAATTTTAAGAACTAGTTCAGAAATAACGGTCATATAACTTTTTCACCTTAACAATGATATATGGGTGGACCGCAAAACTGGAGCAATAAGCTATTAACAGTTAATTAGTCTAGTTTTATTCACTACAAAATAGTTTAAACTTTAATTTGGTCGCATTATCGATCAATACGATAATTTCTTTTTTTTCAAAAAGAAGAAAATAGTTCAGTAGAGGGCGATTTCAGAATGTGGTATGCTCTGATGGTCTTCTTAATGCATTTGTTTTCAATGGCTATTTCAGGATGGATAGAATCCATCCTGAAAACTTAATTACTTTTTGGAGGAAGGAAGGTTGTGTGGAAGCATGCAAGCAGCAGAAAAAAGGTTTCCGGAATAGGAAAGCTTGTGAATAGTTTTATGAAACATGTCGGAGACATGGCGGGCAGGCATTTCCATGTTAGAAAATCCAAGTCCATTTCTAGGCATTTCTTTTTTATCATTTCTTTCTTTATTTGTTTATTCATATTGGGGGTTACAAACGTTAGCATTCTATTCTATAACGGAAGACCATGTTGGACAAATCATATTCGAAATGGCGTGAGGCTGGATTGCATGTTCAAAATGGCGTGAGGCTGGTTGCGCCGAGTCACAATCAAGATCCGCGGCACTGTTTCTATACGTTTTAAGTGAATTGATTGCATATTTTTAACTATTCGTATTTTTGGAATTAATGATTAGTACCAACGATCCGACATTCCAGTCTGTGGCGGGAGGCCAGATTGGATCGAATCATGTTTGAAGTGGCGTAAGGCTGATTTGGCCGAATCACAATCGAGACGATCCGACATCCCATTTGGTGGCGAGAGGCCAGATTGGGTCGAGTCATGTTTGAAGTTGCGTGAGGCTGGTTGGGCCGAGTCACAATCGAGATCCGCGGGGACCGTGTCTGTACGCTTTAAGTGAATTAGTTGCATATTTCTAACTGTTTGAGTTTTAGAATTAATGGTTAACATCAACGATCTAACAATTCAGACCATTCTTTTTAAGTATTGACGTCTTCGTCAGACTCATGGAAAATCATAAGCATCAGACGATATGAAACTTATATCATACTTTCAACTAGTGATTGGCTAACTATGACGTTTCCTTCTAAGGAAGATCACCCATCCTAGAACTACTAAATTTAATCATAGCAAGTTTAATCCTCTTAATCTATTGGGTTTATTCATTATCCAAAATATTATAACTGGGTAAATGATTTAACCCTATTGTATTTTATATATAAAACTATTCTAAAATTTAAGGTGTCATAACAAATACCAAAGAAAATGTACGACCACCGAAACTTTAGCTCTTTTCTAAATATATATGTATCCAAATTTTAGTTTTCGTAATTTAATAGGCTAAATTTTATCAAATAGTTTAATTTCCTCGATAAAAGTTATTAATTACATAACTATGTTGATCGGATGCCATACACGTTACTCTTGTAAGGCTTTAAAATATTAAAAAAATCTTATCTTTTAATTTTAATAATTAATTATGAGTTTGGAAGAATAGGATGAACATAATTTTGATTTTCTGTTTCCCCTTTTGATATTTTAGAATAAAAAATATTTATTTTTTGTGTTTTAAAGCTTTGTAAAATTGTATGCTAAAAATATTATTTTTTATGTTTTAAAGCTTTGTAAAATTATATATTAAGGGGCTGTTTGGTTTCTCAAAAAGGCGTAGAAAATTTTTTTTTGAGAAAAAAGTTTTCAGTAGAAAACCTCTGTTTTAGTTTTTCGTCTGTTTTTCTCAAAGAAAATTAACTTTTTTAGTTTTTCAAATTTTATAAAAAATTAGCATTATCACTTTCCTTAAAAAAAATTGGAAAACAAAAGTATTAATTTGCTATTAAATTTGAAAAACAATTTTTTTAAAAAGCTAGTTTTTTATGAATTCAAACAGACGACAAACTGAAAAGGAAGTTTTTCATGAAAAAAAATTTTTCTCGAAAATTTTTTTCGATACTTTTCAGACGAACCAAACACCCCATAATTATACAATCAAAATAGTTGTATAATTAGTAACTTCAATTATAGAGAAGATCCAATTTAACTACTTTTATAAATTTAATTATCCAATTTAACTAAAAGTTTAGAAACCCGTTAGCGAAATAGCTAAAGGTTAGGGGGGTTTTGTAATATTTCACCCAAAAAAACTTTTTCCACCCATAATTTTTATAACTTTTTATCTATGTTGACATAACGTTATCTTATTAGATTTTTTGGGCTATTCTAATTATCTTTCTATTCAAGAATTAAGTAATCTTATTTGTAAATCGTAACAATTGTAAAATTAATTTTGATTTGAAAAATTAATTTTTTAAAAAAACTTTACAGCATTTGGTTGAGTTTAGATAGAAAGCAATTTTTCTAATGTGATTTTATAAAGCTGTTTGGCAAAAATTTTTATTGGTTGCAAATAATAATCTTTTTTACTGAATTTTATTTTAAAATAATTTAAAAGTTGAATTTAAATTTAAATTTTAAATTTGCATAAAAATTTATAATTTAAGCCTAAAATTAGAATCAGTTGCTAAGAAGTAGGTTTTAACTCCTTCTGATTTTTAATAACTACTTCTAATTTTCGGTATCAAAAATTAAAAAACTGATTCTAAAAATTAAAATTAAAATTAAATTTTAAAAATGAGGTTGTCAAATATTCTATTGAGCCAAAAATCGCTTTTAAATCTAAAATCACTTTTCAAATGTTAGGCTCAATAATAGGCATTAGTGATTGGTTGGAGGAATTTATCATTTTCATTCTAAAGCGGAATATTGGATATTCCATTTGAGTACGTGTCCTTTTATTAGCGTCTCCCCAACCAATAATAGCATGGTGACGGTTACATTTAAACAATAAAAATACTATTCTTTCTTAATTTAAAAGTTTGAAAAACAACAGTTATTTTATATAGTTTAATATAATATCATAACAGAAGATTAAGTTTGTGTTCCATGGGGCTTCTAACATCATTCAATTACCTCCAATTTAATATATTCAAGCCTACATTTCTGGCCTTTCAAAATATTTTGAGTCTAAACTCTAAATCATAAACCCTAAACCCTAAACTCTAGACTTACTTCTCTTTCTCTAACCTTCTCCTCTCACCTCATTTTCCCTTTTTGGCCTTTTGTCTGTTATTTTTATATTTTCGAAGGCCTAAGCTGCTTCCATCTCTGTACGCTCAGTTCATTTTACTTAATGAATGAAGCTGGTAGCTTGCTATCTTATTTCGCCAAAAAAAAAAAAAAAAAAATTTTGAGTCTAAACATATAGTCTAAATATTAAAATGTTAAATGAACTATCCCTCAAATTTATTTCTAAACCTCAAGTCAAACTATGCCATGATTGAAAATGGACAGCATATTTACAACTTGCATGATTCATATAGAGAAGTTATCCAGTGCACAAACAAATTGTACACCTATCCAAATATGGAGGTATAACTCCACTGATCGCTTGATGTGACTAATAAAATGCATCCTATCTCAAGCTAGATATAGTGTAAGATGTATCTATTTTTCTTTTGGAATGTATAGATAGTATTGCTCTTCGCTTGATCGTTTGATTACTATCTTTTATGAAGATCTTTCTCGCCTTTTTGAATGGACAGCTTGGACCCCAATACACACCCAATTAAGTTGCTAAGAATTTTTTCCTTATTTGAAATTAATGTTGCATAATAACAAACAATCATTGGATTATTGTCTTTCTTAAGAGATTTTTTTTTTTTAATGCCTGTTTGGCAGTCTTGATTGTTGGTTTAAATGGGCCAGCATCCTGCCCTGTGGTGGGAGGCCATGTGTGGGCTAAGTCATATTCGAAATGGCATGAGACTGGTTGAGCCGAGTCACAATCGAGACTCGTGGGTGCTGTATTTATACGTTTTAAGTGAATTGGTTGCGTATTTCTATCAGCTCGAGCTTTTGGGATTAATGGTTAGCGCCAACGATCCGACATTGATTTCTAACATTTCATTTCAATTAATAAGAGTTTATTTTAATTCATTTCAAATGAATTCATTTGTTTGGGACAAAATAGAACTAAAATGAATAGCACCTATTTATATTGTTTTGGAGAAAAACTCAAGATTCATTCAATTTGTTTATTTTCATATTTTACCTTTGAATAAATAATCACAAAGATAAAATAAGTATTTTTTATTGTTGGAACCTTAATTTGTCATTCTACATGTGCTACCAACATAGATGGAAATTAAAAAAAGAAAAAGGCAAATGATAAAAGAAATAAATACAAACAGAAAATATCGATATTTACGTGATTTGGCAATTGCCTACATCTGTAGAGAGAGTGAGAGAGATGTATGCCAGTATATATAAAGAAACAAAAGTATGGTTTTACATCTTATGTCTTCTCCAAACTAAAAATCGAAAGCTTTGTGATAAAACCCAATCTACTCTTCTTCCAACAAGAAACTCCAAAAAAATAATTGGAAAGAGTTTTTTGAAAAACCTTAATTGGAGAAGATGAATTAGAGAAATATTCCTGACCAAAACCTTTATGTTGTTGCCTTGAATAAAACTGAACCGCTCAAGCAGTTGATCGAGAAGTGCCGCCCTGCTGCTTAGCTACTTGTAACTTGTCATGCCTCGAAACCACCCTAATTGAGCCTGCTTGGTCACGTGCACAAATCCGCCAAATGGATAAGACCTCCCCAACTCGAACGAAATGGTAACATACATCAATCTGTATATTCATTCCTGATATGTGTATGAGATATATCGGATCAGTACAATTATTCAAGCATTGATCAACTAAATGAAGTTTTTAAGTTTTATATTATTTGGTTTTCGAAATGTTACAACATTTTGTTTTTCCACATAAAATGGATACATTTAGACCTTGCTAGGTGCTCTACTCCGCAACACCCTTGCTGCAGTTACGTGCCTCGCTGGCGACAGTAAGATCTGAAAAAGGGATAAATCACAGGGAGTGTGAACTACTAAAAATTCTCAATGGGTACAACTACCAAGAATGATGCTGCATACTCGCTCGGTCATCCGAAGGAGACATTAGTAGGAGGATAATTAATGACAACAATTATTTCTATGCTAGAAATGCGGTAAATGAATTTTACTATTACAACGCCTCAGTTACATCAAAGTCACTATGCCACTTGTTTTAGGTTTGCCCGAACTAGCTTATATCTCTAACCATCTAATAATTAAATTGGTTATATCTCACATAACCTCATAGAGGGACTAGGAATATCGTACTACTCTCTAATGGTTTGATACATACTTCATGGAAAGCTGATGAAGATCGTACTACTCTCTAAACGGTTGATGCATTGCCTTATGGAGAGACGAGAGAGATTGAACTACTCTCCAATCGATTGACACATATGCTTTATGAAAGGTTGAGGGAGATCCTACTGTTGGAAAAACCCAAAATTTTTTAATTATTTATTTATTCATATTTATTTATTATATAAATATTTTATTTAATTTTATGGCCAATTTGCATAAAAAATTCACTTATTTTGGACTTTTGCAAAACTGGGCCACCTTTTTCGTTTTTGCAGATTCGGTCCACTTTTTTAGCAAACTGACCAAAATACCCTTATTACTTTTTCTCTTTCCTCTTTCTCTCTCTTCTTTGTTTCTCTCGTTCTTTTTTTTTTTTCTCGCCGGCAGAGCGGAGGCGGAGTGGAGGCGGAAACGGTCCGTCTCGCTTCTCACCCTCATGCTTTCGCCCTCGCCCTTGCCCTCGTCCATGCACCCCTCATCTTCCTCACCTCCGACCCCGCCAAGGCCGCGCCGCGACTTTTTTTTTTTGTTTTTTTCTTTTCTTTTCTTCTCCGACTCTTCTCCACCGTCTCCGACGACGACGCCTCTCGCCCTTCCCCACCCTTCTCATCTCTCCCTCTCCCTCATTTTCTGCCGCCTCCGACGACGATTTATCTTCACCGGCGTCGACGTCGACACCGTAGAGGTCACTGTAGCGCTACAGCCTCGGAGCGGGGGTTCTTAGCGGCGTCGTCACCGGCGCCGTAGCTGTTGGCAAAGAAGGTGACAAAAAAAATTATGGAAAAAACAGAAAAAAAAATAAAGATAAAAAATTATATAAAAAGAAGGATGAAGATGAAATTGCATTTTTAATTACAAAAAAAATTATAAGTTGCACTATTTAAGATGTAAACTGTTGCTTTAAGATAAAAATTATACTCTTTGAACGAAAATTATACTATTTTTTATCTTAAACTGCATCCTTTTAAGCGATATTTATACTGTTTCTCCTCTTGTTTACACAGAAATGGTGCAACAAGAGGAGAAACAGTGCAACAAGAGGAGAAACAGTATAAATATCTCTTAAAAGGGTGCAGTTTCTCCTCTTATTGCATTGTTTCTCCTCTTGTTATTTACACTATTTCTTCTATTGTTTACACAGAAATGGTACAACAGAGAAGAAACAGTGCAATAAGAGAAGAAACAGTAGATATATCTTTAAATAGTGTAGTTTCTCCATCTTGTTGTTACTATTTCTCCTCTTGTTTACACAAAAATGGTTGCAACAAGAGGAGAAACAGTATATATATATATATATCTTAAAACAGTACAGTTCTTCCTTGTTGCACTGTTTCTCTCTTGTTACACTATTTTTTCTTTTGTTATACAAAAATGGTGCAACAAGAGGAGAAACAGCTGCAACAAGAGGAGAAACAGTATAAATATCTCTTAAAGGGTGCAGTTTTAAAATAAAAAACAGTGTAACAAGAGGAGAAATGGTGCAACAAGAGGAGAAACAGTGCAACTTTTGTTTAAAGAGTGTAACTTTCATCTTAATAGATGCAGTTTACATCTGAAAGAGTGTAATAAGAAGAGAAACAGTGTAAATATCTCTCAAGAGTGTAATTTTCGTTTAAAGAGTGTAGTTTTCATCTTAAAGCTGCAGTTTACATCTTAAGTAGTGCAACTTATAATTTTTTTTACAAGTTAACGATGCAATTTCATGTTCATCGTTCTTTTTATATAATTTTTTATCTTTATTTTTTTTCTGTTTTTTCTATAATTTTTTTTGTCGCCCTCTCTGCAACAGTCACGGTGCGGCGACGACGCCGCTAAGGACCCCCGCTCTGAGTCTGTAGCGCCGCAATGACCTCCATGGTGTCGACGTCGGCGGCCGGCGAAGATGCATCGTCGTCGGATGCGACAAGAATGAGGGAGAGGGAGGAGATGAGAAGGGCGAGGAAGGACGAGAGAGGCGTCGTCGTCGGAGACGGTGGAGAAGAGTCGGAGAAGAAAAGAAAAGAAAAAAGCTTAAAAAAAAAAAAAAAAAGTCGCGGCGCGGCTTTGGCGGGGTTGGAGGCGAGGAAGGTGGGGGGTGCGTGGACGAGGGCAAGGGCGAGGGCGAGGGCGAGAGAATGAGGGTGAGAGGCGAGACGGACCGTTTCCGTCTTCGCTCTGCCGGCGAGAAAAAAATAAAAACGAAAGAAACGAAGAGGAGAGAGAAAGAGGAAAGAGAAAAAGTAAAAATGGTATTTTGGTCAGTTTGCTGAAAAAGCGGACCAAATCTGCAAAAACGAAAAAGGTGGCCCGGTTTTGCAAAAGCCCAAAATAAGTGAATTTTTTATGCAAATTGGCCTAATTTTATTAATTCTTTACAGCTGTTCGGAGTGGAGCCCGTGAATGGCGCGGACGTTACGAGCCCATAGTGTACTCCTATATGGATATTTATATAGTCCTTTACCTGTTCATTGAGATTATGAACACTACCAAGGAGAACACAGAGAAAAGAGATAATTTCGAGAGTTCTCTTTTAATTTTTAAGCTTAATTCACTTTATTTGGTCTTTTATCATTGGGTGTTGAAAGAAGCTCCGTCAACCTCTTCCGCGTTCGTGTCCGTAGGAAGAGGAGTTCCGGTTGTATCTTGGGGCGATGTTTCCGGTTAATCCCACACGAAGAACGGGAATACGTCTTAGGACAGTGTCTCGCACGCTTCTGGATTAATATTGTGATACTTTTTTTTCCACAGTTTTGAAATTTAGCGATTATCGGTTAAATTGATTTTGTTAATTTCATCACAAAATTAGTTAGATTTTATCACAATTGGATTATTTGTTGCGGGTTTTTTCACCAACACCTACCACTCTCCAATCAGTTGACATATGTGCCTCATAGAGGATTGAAGGAGATCGTACTACTTTCCAATCGGTTGACACATATGCCTCATAGAGAGTCGAGGGAGATCGTACTAAGTCTCCAATCAATTGACACATACACCTCATAGATAGTCGATTGCTCGCACACCTTATTCATTCGTTTGACGTATACATCTCAAGGAGAGTCTATTGCTCGCACACCCCAACCGTTCAATTGACCTTTACACCTTATGTAGAGTCAATTGCTGGCATACCTCATCAATTGCTCGCGCACATCTCTTTTCACTTGACACTTAAACCATAAGTTCCCGGCTTCTAGGGTCTGATACTTATGGTCAAATAAATACGACTTTTTCTCTACTCCTTATTTCACCTAGAGTTCACGTGACCGTAAATCTCACCTTAGGTTTTGACCTAAGTTTAGATGTCACACATATTTAACCCTAATTTTTCTAAATTTCATTTATCATAAATGTCATTATTCAATTTTTTCATTCTCATATAAAAGAGATTAAAACTTGATTTTTATCTAGCATGCAACTAAATCATATGTAGAGCAATATTTACTAATTTAGTATGCAAATTAAGCAAGAATTAATGGACAAGCAAAGAAATCACCCATTTTTGTGGCATTTTCCACATGTGTAGTAGAATACTAATTAAATTAGAATAAATATTTAAATATTATTTAAAATAAATTAACTTGAATTTAGATATTAAATAGAATAGAATTTCTAATTATATTGGGGTTTTGTCATAATGGTGATGCGTACAGCCAAGCCATGGTGTGCCGTACGAGAGAAATACTTAGCCGCTTCTAGTGCATGTGTGCGTGGAGAAAATTTATTTTTTAAGGTTTATAAAAGAAAGAAAAGATTGAGAAATTAAAAAAAAGGGCTCGGACTTTGATTGTTTTTTTTGAGAGATAGGTAGCACGCTACCCGCTTCGTTTATTTTATTTAGAAATAAACTTAGCTAGAAATGTGAATCACCTAGGATTCGAACTTGGGTCTCGGATATCAACCACCAAGTCCTTTGCCACTTGTTCTAGGGACGGTCGGTCTCAGACTTTGATTGTTTTTCTCTCTTTCGTAGTTGTACTAGCTTTTTACTAAGAAGGCGAGTTTATGATAAATATTCGATTTGATGCTTCTATATAAAATCTAAACATGTCGATATCGAAGCGAGTACCGGATCAACAGTTGATATCAGAGCGAATTGCAAATTCTCAAAATCTTATATCAAAATGAGTATAAGATTTCCAACAAACTAATTAAGCAATTGACAATCAAATTGACTATGTTTGGCTCGGTTGAACCAATTGATTACGCAAACTATTGGAAATGACTGCCACCTTAATTTCTAAGTAAAATAAAATAATTAATGTCATTTTGTTTTTAAAAAAGCAGAAAACATCTAGTTAATTAACAACCTAGTATTTCAATGTTATGATTAAAAGTATACACATTTTCCTTTAAAAAAAAAAAAAGGTTCATATATACTCTCATATTTGGATATATACGTACGTGTACATCTATACAATATATAAAAAAGCAAATTAATATATTTTTTGGATCTGTCATTTTTCTTTCCCAGAATACTTCTAATTAACTATTTTTATTTTTAAAACAATTGTAGTTAATATTTTTTTAACCCTTTACACGACTCTACAGCTCACGTGGCTCCGGTAATATTTTTAATTTAATTTTAGTTCTTAAAACTAATTTAATTTAGTAAACCAAATTTAAGAAATTAATTTAGTATAATCCTTTCTATATTTTAATTAAATTAGGCAATTATAAGCAAATATAAGTTTTAACGACAAAAAAGTTTTATAATCTACTTACATTTAATAGATAGATCTAATTTAATTAAATCTACTATCCTCATTCCGATGGTATGCCAAATTAGCGTTTTGCAGCGGATAGAAACCGTAACAGTAATTAATAATATAAAAATATTAAACATTTTCTTGTATTTCTCAATTGGTACATCCACTAAAGGCCTCTCACTATTGGCGGGGATATGAGCCCGATGATGCTTTCTCCGGCGATGGTGATAGTGACGGCGACAACGATCCCTCCAACCGTGGCGGAAGGGAAAAGTGGGTTCGTGTGAGAGAGAGAGGGAGCGAGGGAAGGAGGCGATGATGTATAGCAAAATATGAGAGATACAGAATTGATGAATAGATTGAAGATAAAAAATTAAAGGTCCGGTGGAAGAAAGGAAAAAAAAGATGATGAATAATTAGAGATAGAGAGGTTAGGATTGTAGATGGGAATGAGACCATTTAAATATACTAATTAAAATTTTGGTAGTGGAACCGTTTGCATTAATTAAAAATATAATGGAGGGAAGGGAAGTGGTCATGTTGAATAACTGTAGATAGAAACGATACAATTGTAAATGGTAGTAGGACCATTTAAATACACTAATTGAAAGTTTGGTTAGTGAGACCGTTAAAATGCATATTGAAAATTTGGTGTAGGGAAGAAGAAGAGTCACATATTAGTGAGGGGGAAGGAGAACTTGCCCCGTGGCAATAAACATTAGGAATTCATTTAGATTATTATTATTATTATTAATAGATTTATAGATAATTAAATAATATATATTATATATAAAATTAAATTTTACAAAATAGATAAATACATTTATTTTATATATTTATGTTTTTTAAGCAAAGCACGCGTTGCGCGAGCACTTTGACTACTATATGCAAGAAATTATATATAACATAATTTCAATTAATTCGGTTATTTTCAATTAGATTTGATTGAAAAAGCATTGAAAAATAAAACTAAAACCAAGAAACCTGAATTTAGTTAAATCGAAAATAGAACCAAAGAAAAAATCTATTAAATTGAACCGAAATTCATAATTAGTATTTGTTTGGTTTAATTTTCAGTTTGTAATTAAACTATGAACACTCTTAACAAATTACAGCTCATTTTACAGTTTGTAATATTTCAAAAAGTCTTCTATATCTGTTATTCTTATTCAAATTATCGCCGTGCAAATTAAGTCGAAGAGTTGTAAGAGGTGTGGGCGAAGTTATGGAATCATCGTAAATTTCTAACTAGGCATGTTATAGTACTTTGTCGCTTAGTAGGAGTTTTCGTTCCCACATATATGTAAATACTTGATAGGATTCATAATCAATCAATGCGTTAACAAGAAAATATAGGATGATAGTAACCCCTAAATCGAAATGGCATGATTAATTGGTAGTAAATTTGTGAGCACGAAATGGCATGATTAATTTCAAATGCTCTAAATTATATTTAACGATATCGATCATTAATTCAAAAGCTCAATCATGAAAAATGTCTTATGTCTCTATACTCATAAGAGTATATATAATAACTCTACTATCATGGATTTAAGTGCCGTGGCACAGAATCGCGCCGGAAATTTACCGGCATGATGCGTGCCGGATTGTACCGATACGTGCCGATCATAAAAAGTACATGTGTGCCGACACATAATGGCATGAAATATTTGTTTTCTTTAGCAACAAAGTGTTATAGAGGTTTATTATGTATCATTATCAAATATTTTGAACTTTATTGAAAAAATTAATCACTTACTAATTTGAAGAATAGAAGGTTTTGAACTTTGCCATCGGTACGGGGGCTGTATCGTTCCGATATCTTGTTAACACGATATGAAGTGGTAGATACGGTATGTGCCGATGGGCACTTAAATTTTTGCCTACTATATATACATATAGAGAGAGAGAGAGAGAGTAGGGTTACTATATTCTTACGAGTATAGAGTCCTTCGTACTCATAAATTATTTTTGATGTTGGGGCTTCTGAATCAACAATCCACTCCGTTAATTAAATATAATCTAGGGTACTTAAAACTTCTGAAAAATAAATTTTGTAATTTTTTAAAATCATAATAAAGTCCAAGTCATTGGTACTATTGCGCCAACTCATTAGTACTGTTAAGTTTTTAACCCTTGGATGAAGGTATGTTTATCATCTTCTTAGGGTTGAGTGAGTGATTGGTTAAATAATATAATCTAACAGATAGAAATGGTCAAAGACGTAAATCTAATGGTGAAAATTTGGTAGTATCAAAAATTTGGTACTATCTAACGGATATAACTGGTCAAAGACGTATATCTAACTATGAAAAATTTGATAGCAAAGAAACTTGGTGCTATTAAAAACATCTAATCGGACTCTCACTCTCTCTCTCTCTCTCTCAATATATATATATATATATATAACACATCTGAAATGCTATAAACATGTGAAAAAGAACGATTCCTAACGTAAAGCCTAATAATTTATGTAGGTAATTAACTAAGGAGAAGCCTAGGTTGGGTGCAATGTCCTTATATAATGGCGTGTTGGGCCCTAAGCTGCTTCCGTTACGTTGCAGTTATGCGACATTAATCATTTCTCGAATTTGTCCCCTCATTTATGATTTCTCTTACACACACACACACACATATATATATATATATATATANATATATATATATATATATATATATATATATATATATATATATATATATATATATATATAGTTGGTGGTTCCCACCCCTAAAATCCGGGACCCCAGATCACGTCTTTTTTTTGCCAAAAAGAAATATAACAGGAGACACTACAACAGAATTAGATTATAGAGACACATATTTAAAACATTTTGTATAAGTGTCATATTTATGCCAAAATTAAAAAAAAAACGTACTAATACTTAAATATAAAGTCCAATCAAATCAAAAATAAAAGGATACTCTACTCAATCCACCCCATCCAGCCTATTCGGCCCGATTATAAACAAAAAAGAAAAAGAAAAAAAAAAGAAAAGAAAAATCGATTATTATTTCTCCTTCTCCCCTCATTCAATCGACTGAAATCCTAAACGAAGATCCCCTCATCTCGTCCTCCTCCGTCACCGCAGCCAACGGGATAGAGTTCCGACGGTTGCTAGATGCTTAAATAAATACTGATAAATTAGCAGCACTCTTTTAGATTATAGTAACACTCTTAACTGTCACTATATACCTAGCGACCCCACATATAGCAACACTTTTTAAAAGTGTCGGTAATTTAACCGGCAGCACTTTTTTTGACTTATACCGATATTTAAAAGTGTCGCTATAGACCGTTTTTGTTGTAGTGAGATATAATACGCAATTAATAAGATTAGATATTTTTCTGCCTAATTGCTGGATCTAATACCTTGTTCCCACCGAATGATATTTCCATGATTTTTTTTTTTTCTTAAAAGGGAATTGTGTGGGAGGCTTTTGATTACCTTACAATGCGCTCCAAAATACCACATAGATTCATCAACATATTTAGAATATATGAAAACATTGTATTGTGAAAATTTTTTGGTAACACTCATTTATCTATTGTTTGAAACCGTGCCCCAAATTAATATTACACAATCATTCTCTCGACTTCAGAGACAAATTGGTTGCATTCAGTTACAATTATACTATAATTGTAACTATGTACAAATACAAATTTAGTATTTAATTACATGTATTTAACTTCAACTGTTATAATAGGATCTGCAAGAAAAAGCCCAACTGTAGCAGTTGGAACTACACTCAAATTCACAGCAGTTCCAACTGCAGCAGTCGGAGAGAGTAATTTTAAGCAAAAATTAAGCTTACCTCCCTAATTATCTTTTAAACAAAAAATATTTTTCATTTTTTACAATGGAGATAATTGTACAATCATATATATATAATAATAAAATTTAAAAAATCATTTCTCAACTGCAAATAACCAAACAAATTATTTATAATTGCAGCGCTTTCTACTATATCCAACCAAACAAAATACATGTAGTTATAATTACTATCTTTTCTTTTTTGAGAGATAGATAGTACGTTACCTGTTTCGTTTATTTTATTTAGAAATAAACTTAGCTGGAAATGTGAATCAACTAGGATTCGAACTTGGGACATCGGATATCAACCATCAAATTCTTTGCCACTTAATTGCTCTAGAAACGATCGGTATATAATTACTGTATATTCAATCGTATATATTTTCAACTGCACTGTATTTATAATTATATCTAATCAAATCAATACTGCCTCTGATAAATGATAAAATGGAATGTAGAAAATATTAGAAGAAAAAAAAAAAGAAAAGAAAAAAAAGAGAGGGGGGTAGACGACAAATTGTCCTCTATCATGAGCACAGTGGTTAAGTTGGAAGTTTCAAAGAGTTTTGAAGTGGCACTTTCTCATTCATTCTAGATTAACGTACAAAAAGAGGCAAATTAATTTAATTTTAATTGGAACCTTCGAGCGGGACGCGCGCATCCACCAATCGCATTAATGCGCAGAACATCGATCTCTGGTTAGGTTAGGTTCGCGGGGCCAGGCGTGATGTGGACCGTTCGATACGGGGAAGCTCCACCGTCTCTATCTTACGCAGGGGGTTCTAAAAGTCCGACTTCACGGCCACCAATACAGCATGGGTTTGTTTGGTTTTGCTCAAACTTTTATTTTTATTTTTATTATCATTTTTGTTTGGGTTTCTATTTTTTTGTTTAAGTTGTGTAAGACTTCGTTTAAAATTGTAGACAAAATGTACAGACTTGCGATGGGAAAGTACGGGAAAAAATGTTAGAGTTTTTTTTTTTTTTTTTTTGAGAGATAGGTAGCACGCTACCCGCTTCGTTTATTTCATTTAGAAATAAACTTAACTGGAAATGTGAATCAACTATGATTCAAACTTAAGACTCGAGTGCCAACCACCAAGTCCTTTGCCACTTGCTCTAGGGGTGGTCGGTAATATGTAAGAGTTAATTGTACACAGATCATGAATTATAAATATATTTTTACAAAATTCAACTTTCATATATTATTCTTGTAAAGTCCTAATACTTTCAAATATGTCCCTGTCGTTAGAATTCGTTAGAAAATTTTAGTTAACCATATGTTAAATACTTAATTCCGATTAGTTTATGAGATAACTTGATATTTTTATCCATCTTATATGAAAATATAAACGGTTCTCTAACGGTAACAAACCAGAGGAAAATATTTGAAAATATTAGAACTTTTATAAAAATAATATATAAAAGTTGAATTTTGTAGAAATATATTTGCAGGGACCTACCTCTATGCAATTAACCCAATATATTATGAGCGGTGAAATAGTGTCATAAAAAGGTATTACTTTTATTTTTAAAAGTGGTAACATGTTAGTATACCCAATGTCCCAACTACTAAGTTTGAAGGATAGTTGTTTCATATTTCCAGCTAATAAAATTCTAGCTATATCATATTTTCAGCTAAATTTATTTTTAAAATGATGAATGACACATGTAGCATGCTACCTTTCTCCCAAAAAATAAAAGTGATACATTTCAAACCGATAGAACTAATTCCGCTCAATTATAATTCTTGCAGTCTCACAGAAGAACATAGAATTGTATATGTTTTTGCATGCTAATTGGATACACGGTGCATATTGAATTATGAAATGAGATGGGGGCAACTGAAGGCACAGTGCATAGGCGTACGTATGAATCCATTAGGTATCAACGAAACTTTTCGAAAGTATTATCAAATGATTAAATTTGAAAAATTAAAAGATTAAATAGTAAAAATATTTGTAAATTAGATTGCTGACTCTAAATAACTCAAAATAGATGTTAGTTCTGAACTTTTTTTTTTTTTTTTGAAACAGATAGATAGCACGCTACCCGCTTCGTTTATTTCATTTAGAAATAAACTTAGCTGAAAATGTGAATCAACTAGAATTCGAATTTGGGTCTCGGGGTACCCCCTTATTAGTGCACTTGCATTTCTTATTAGTGCACTTGCATTTGTTTCAATGAAGCAACTCATATATATTGTCCTTAATTCTATATATGCTGTTAGCTTAAGTGAATGCAATGTACCTCCTTGTCATATCAATATTTAAATATGTTTTGTAGTATATAACAACCTATTCAACAAGAATTACTCAATATGGAAATGAATGTTTTTTGTTACAGATATATGAGCATGAAGTAGATGAAGAAATTGTTGCGTGCAACGAGCGTACATATCTGTACAACTTACACACTGTATTCATAAATAGTTGACGACGCAAATCTAAATTCTACAGATGTAACATAGAATATCTAAAAGTTCTATATATGTATAAATATTATAAGTTTTGAGAAACTATTAGTTTCAATGCAATAATTCTCGCTCAAAAAAGAAAAAAATCAATGCAACAATTAATACAGAAGAGAACATTGTTTTTATCACAACAATAGGTATTCAAAATTTATATTTTTTGATATAAGGGCATAGAACACATCCAACGATTAAATTCAAATTCTAAACTCTTTCACTACAACAGAATTAGGTTATAGGGACACATGTTTGGGACACTTTTGAGTAAGTGTCCCATTTATGCTAAAACTTAAAAAAAACATCTACTAATGCCTAAATAAAAAGCCCAATCCAACCAAAAATAAAAGATTACTCTACTCAACCCACCACACCCAGTCCATTTGGCCCGATTACAAACAGAAAAGAAAAAAAAAAAGAAAAATTAATTACCATCTTTTCTTCTCTCTTTACTCAATCCACTGAAATTCTAGACGAAGAGCCTTTCCTGTCGTTCTCCTCCGCCAGCGCAGCCAACGAGATAGAGTTTCGACAGTTGCTAAATGTTTAAATAAGTGTTGGTAAATTAGTAGCACTCTTTTAGGTTATAGCGACACTTTTTAACTGTCACTATATACCTAGCGACCCCACATATAGCAACACTTTTTAAAAGTATCAGTAATTTTAGCTAGCAGCACTTTTTTGACATGTACCTACATTTAAAAGTGTCGCTATAGACCGTTTTTGTTGTAGTGTTTATAGTAATTAATAGGGGATTTGAAATGCAATGTGATGTATTAAATATGAAAATATAAAAATACCGTTCTCTACTAATTTATGCTTTTTGAAAATAATAGCTATTCCATAAAAATGCCGTTCTCTACTTTATGCTTTTGGAAAATAATAGCTTTTGGAATATATATTATTAACATAGTACGGGGACATGAGTCATGAGTTCAAATCTCACGAGGATCCTAGCGTTATTTAATTTCTTCTTATTTAATTACACTCACATCTCGAGCCTATTAAAATATCTCGAGTTCAGAAGTATTAAATATGAAGATATAAAAATACTATTCTCTAATGGCTCAAGTTTTTAAAAAATAATAATTATTTTATATTATTTAATATAATGTGTATGCTACGTGCAAGAATGTCTCCTCCAATAGTCAGCATGGTTTATATTAACTTCTATCCTGATAGATTTATTGAATAAATGAAGCTAGTGTTTTTGTTTTTTTTTCTCCTTTGTGTGTTTGTTGTGATTGTTGTTTGTTGAGAGATAGGTACGTCCTTATTGTTACCTAAATATAAGCTTCTTAAGCCCTAATAATAGACCTAATTGTCAAAATACCTACACAACTTTTTTCAGAGAGACAGTTAAATCAACCATATATTACTATTTTAAAATTTGTGCATTGATATGATAGGCGAGTGTGATTGGACCATCTTAATTTCCACGGAAATGCTCTCTATATAACTCTTGTTTTTTTCTTTTTTTCTTTTTTTCTTTTTTTGGCCATGCTAACATGCTATATCATGCTACAAAGTATAGACCTAGCAATTAGAAAATGAACATTGCTACCTCTCCAACCAAAATTGGATCATAAATATCACACTATAATGCAATTAGGTACGTAGGGGTTGAAAGTAGTTAGGATAAACTCCAATCCATACTACACCGAATTAGATAGAATTAATGTGAATATAATTGTCAAAATTTAGCATTTGATCATTACAAAAAAATTTTCAATATAAAAAGATGCTTTTTATACATATTCAAGCATTCCTACAATATAGCAAATACTAACGCTTCAAAAAGTGTCATTATAGGCCTCTTTGTGTCAAATCAATTTGTTAAATGATAAATTTTGCTATTATTTTTAATTTTTCGGTGTTTTAAAGTGTCAGAGTTTTAAAAATCTTGACACTTTAAAGCGTCGAAATAGATTTTATCGACGGTTGGCATAAGCGTCGGTATATATGTGACGACTCTTCATTTGCTGATGCTTTAATCAATGCTTTCAAATATAACCTTAGACTATATTGGGACACTTTTAAACATTGTTAAATAAAAAAAAATATTCTTAAATGCTAATTTTTTTTGTAGTGGATATATATTCGTATTCGAATTCGTACTTGAAAAGAAATTAAAAAACAATAAATGCGAATATGATTTTTTTAAAAATTCCGACCATACTCTGATTGTTTTCACCCGTGAAATCAGGTCATAAATATCACACTAGTCTAATCATTTTTCTTAAATACCAAAAATCTTAAAAAAAAAAACAAAGTTGAGTATTATAATCCCAAAATGAAGGGTTGCATAGATCACAATCAAAATTGAATTGCAGATTTAGCATTTACCGTAAGAAACTCCGCACAAGTACATGTGGATATAATTAATTATTGCATATTTTATTTTTAATATTGATATGTAGCTTGGTAATGTGACTCACTTTCCTCTCTATTTGAAAGTTAATGGAATCAAATAGTCCAAAATAGAAACAAATCTATATCAATCATCAATCATGAATCATCAATACATTAATTTATGAGTTGTTCCTCACATTCTTACAACATGCAATCAAATCTGGCCAAGTGTATAGTAACTAAAGTCATGATTTGAGGTTCAACCAAAACACCTATATTAAAATCAAAATGTTTATTTAATCATTGTTTGGCATCTTTGTTGAAAATTCTAAACAATTGAATACACCGTGGATGAATTTTTCTATTGTTATAATGAATAATTAATTAGATTCGGAATATACCATTTTTTTTTTTTTTTGAGAGAGATAGGTAGCACGCTACCCGCTTCGTTTATTTCATTTAGAAATAAACTTAGCTGTAAATGTGAATCAACTAGGATTCGAACTTGGGATCTCGGATACCAACCATCAAGTCCTTTGCCACTTGCGGCAGGGACGATCGGTGGAATATACCACTGTTGGATCCTCAATATAATAAAGTTAAAAGAAATTACTTCGAAGTTTTTTATTTTTTGTTATCAAATAAATTACGTTGGATACACAAAATGACATACAATTCACCATCCACTCTTTTGTATAGAGATTTTATTTTAAAAAAATAAAACAAGAGACAACAATGTCAAACAAGACCTTAGATTTTTATTTTGATTATGTATGGAGATTCTAACCTAATTTTGTTAAACAATTGAAACAATAAACACTTACCTCCAGTTTGAGATTGATGACTTATCTTTATCTCAAACTAATCGAGGACCTATTTGGCACTGCTGTAAATTAAGTTCAGTGTTTTCATACTAGTATTTTCATAAAAAGAGAAAACACTGAAAGATTTTTCAAAGCAGAACTAACTGTACTTTTAGATCTTAGAATTTTATTTTTGTTACCCACTACAGCATAAGTACCAAACTTTTCTACTTGCCAATTTTACATGTCTGAGACTAGCATACAAGTCAATTTTGACTAATTTTTTTTGGGTTAATAATTTGATAATTTGATTTCTGTGGTATAGATGAGACCAGATGATGAACAGTTGGATTGTCAACAGATATATATATATAATTAACAAGAGTATAAAACATTGCTTCTGTTTATTAAATGTTGACAAATTGAGTGCTGTGCATGTCTTCTTAATCTTTTCTTTATTTGGGAACTCCATACTAAGCATGCAATAATGTCAGAGGAGGCAGCAGTTTAATCACTTCAGAAGGTTTTAGAAGCATTAATTATTAGCATATCATTATGGAAGAGTGTCACTCTAATTTTTTTGACTTGTCAACTAGGGCTAAACTACACACACACACACACTCTCTCTCTCTCTCTCTCTCTCTCTCTCTCTCTCTCTCTCTCTCTCTCTCATTAAAGTAGGGGACAAAAAAATCAATTTACTCTATTATTCCTATATTTTTTCCTTAAATGTTATAGTTTCCAAACTTCAATAAATTATAGTAAAAAAATTAACCTTTTTTTATTATGAAATGATAATTTCATCACCATCTACAAAATAAATCAATTATTTCAACTGAGGGTTTTTTTTTTTTTTTTTTTTGCCTGATTTGTTTTGTTGGAAAACTAGCCCTTAGGCATTTACTACAACTGAATTAAAAGGATCGTTTTACAACACAATGCTCATACGTATCTTTGCAACTGTTAGGCACTTGTAAAGTGCAAAAGATGACCTATTTCTGGGAAAAAAACATTTGTCAAAAGTTATGGGACCAACATAAATATGTAATATCAGGATACAGGGACTCTCCATTCACTTTACCCACATATATGTATCACCTCCTTTTTTGTCTTTTTTCTTTTTTTTTTCTCATCTCCTATATTTCTTCTCCCTTTAATATATCTCCTCCAACTTTTGTTTTAATATATATATATATATATATATATAGAGTTGTACTGGGCTACTATTAGTAGCAAAATTCCATTGTTGCTACCAGTTTTTTAGCCTTTGGATCAACTCTTTTCATTATTTCTAACCATTGGATTAAATACTATAACCCAGTGGGGACCACTGAACCCTAGGGGGACCACCCAACTCTAACCGACTAATATCATCCTGACCCTACAATTTTGCATCCAAGGGTTAAAAACTTGATAGCAAAAAAGCGTTTTACTATTAATAGTATTCCAGCTTAATTCTATATATATATATAGTATAGAATTTTTCGTACTCATAAATTATTTTCGGCAATAAAGCTTTCAAATCAATGATCCACTATATTAAATATGATCTAGAATATTTAAAATTTTTAAAAAATAAATCTCGTAATTTTTCGAAATCATAATAAAGTCTATTAAGCGGACATAAAATAAACGGTCAAAATCAAACAACATTCTAAAATGGATGATTGGATTTTTTAATTTAAGATCGGAATTATTGATATTTATCTAGATAGTGAATAAATTTTTTTTATCAAAAATTCTAATTCTTTTACATCGTTAAACTCGCAAGTTTTTCATGCCGGCACTTAAAAATTGTCAATTTTATGACATTTTGATCGTAACGTAAATAATGTCGAAAAATTATAAAATTTAATTTCTAGAAGTTTTAAATGCTCTATATAATATTTAACGATACAGATTGTCGATTCAGAAGCTCTATCATCGAAAACAACTTATGAGTACGAGGACGATCGTACTCGTAAGAATATAGTAGCCGGATTGTCAGTAGCAAACGGGCTCCGTTATCACTTATTTATTTTCGATGATTGACCCTCCAAATCGACGATCGGTACCGTTGAACATGATCTGTATTACTTGAAGTATTTAGAAATCAAATTTCAAATCTTTTTGACATCATTAGCTTAATTAGAAAAGTTTTCAAATTTTATACTTTTAATAGTCGTATAAGACGTTTTTTCGTTTAACTATATAAATATATCCAAATCAATTGAATTTTAATTAGAAAATTCTTAAACTATTTAGAACAAGATCTATACTCTTGATCTTGATTAAAAAACTTCTATTATCACTTTTTAAAAAATATTCATTTTCAGCTGTTCATTTTTATGTCCGCTTGATGGACAAGAGAACACTATTGAAAAAAAAATAATATTTGATTTCTAACTATATATTTCAAGTGGTATAGATTATATTCAACGATATTAATCGTCGATTTGGAGGCTCTATTATTAAAAATAAATGAATGACAACGAAGCTTGTTTACTACCGATAGCATTCCAGTCTCTCTCTCTATATATATTATATATTATATATTTATATATATCCTCAGCAATCTAGCACAACCACCCAAATTGCACTGTGCTCCCATTCTTCTCCAAGAAATTGAAAAAAAAAAAAAAAAATCTCATCCCACCATACAAAAACCAAACCACCACCATATTGTACAGAAACAGAAGAAGCAGAAGCAGAAACATAAACAGAAGTGCTTCTGTGCTTCTTATACTGCTGCAAAAGTAGTCGCTAGTGCAGCAGATCAGGGACCAAAAAAAAGAAAGAGAAAAAAAAGAAAGAAAGAAAGAAAGAAAAGAAGAATCAGACATGGAGGAGCCACTGAAATCGCTGTCTCTGGACTACCTGAACCTGCTGATCAACGGGCAGGCGTTCAGCGACGTCGCCTTCAGCGTCGAGGGCCGCCTCGTCCACGCCCACCGCTGCGTGCTCGCCGCCCGCAGCCCCTTCTTCCGCAAGTTCTTCTCCTACGGCGGCGGCGGCGCCGGCGACGCCGCCCCTCCGTCCCCCCCGCGCCTCCCCCCGCGGTCATCGCCGTCAGCGCCGTCAGCTACGAGGTGTTCCTCCTCGTCCTGCAGTTCCTCTACAGCGGCCAGGTCTCGCTCGTCCCGCAGCGGCACGAGCCCCGCAGCGACTGCGGCGACCGCGGCTGCTGGCACGCCCACTGCACTGCCGCCGTCGACCTCGCCCTCGACACCCTCGCCGCCGCCCGCTCCTTCGGCATCGATCAGCTCGTCCTCCTCACCCAGGTTTGTAATTAGCTTTTCTTCCTTCCTCCTTCATGCATATATACAATCTCATGATATCCCTCTAATTCTTGTACTACTGTTATGACGAGGTTTCCCAAAAAATCTAGGGTTTCAGATTCTTCTTCTTCTAAAAAATGAAAAGGGGTAGGATTATATGATTGGGCGATCACGACTAGTCTCCTCTCTATATTTTATGCAAGGAATGAGAGGCTAATTCGAATTCGAAGCCATTTTAATGAGCGGATTAATTGATCACTTGATGTGTGGTAGCTTAGCTAGCTAGAATCTCTGAGTTTAATGGATGTTCGTATATATGGTGGCGGTGGCGGTGGCGGTGGCGGTGGTGGTGGTGGTGCAGAAGCAGCTGGCGGCGATGGTGGAGAAGGCGTCGATCGAGGACGTGATGAAGGTGCTGCTGGCGTCGCGGAAGCAGGAGCTGCACCAGCTGTGGGCCGCCTGCTCGCACCTCGTCGCCAAGTCCGGCCTCCCCGCCGAAGTCCTCGCGAAGCACCTCCCCATCGACATCGTCGCCAGGATCGAAGAGCTCCGCCTCAGCTCCTCCCTCCGCCACCACCACCACCACCACCAGCACCACCAGCACCACCAGCACCAGCGTCGGCGCTCCGCAGCTTCCTCCCCTTCTTCGTCCTCCCCCTTCATCGCCTCCCTCGCGGGGCCCTCCGTCGACCTCGACGCCGCCGACCAGCACCACCACAAGATGCGCCGCATGCGGCGGGCGCTGGACTCGTCGGACGTGGAGCTCGTGAAGCTGATGGTGATGGGGGAGGGGCTCAACCTCGACGAGGCGCTGGCGCTGCACTACGCCGTCGAGAACTGCAGCCGCGAGGTCGCGAAGGCGCTCCTCGAGCTCCACGCCGACCCCACCGCGCGCACCGTCGACGGCGTCACCCCGCTCGACGTCCTCCGCAACCTCACCTCCGACTTCCTCTTCAAAGGCGCCGTCCCGGGGCTCTCGCACGTCGAGCCCAACAAGCTCAGGCTCTGCCTCGAGCTCGTGCAGTCGGCCGCCATGGTCATGTCGCGAGAGGAGGCTGCTGCCACCGGTGGCGGTGGCGGTGTCGGCGCGGCCGATCCCAACAGCGCGGCGATCTATCCGCCGATGGACGACACGGAGACGAGCGGCTTGGATTCGAGGATGGTGTATCTGAACCTTGGAATGGCGGCCGCCGCCGCCGCGCAATTGGGGTGCAAGATGAGTTCGGAAGGGGAGGAGAATGAGAGCAGCAGCAGCAGGTCGCAAGGAAGAGGGATGAACATCGGGCCACCCTCAATGTTTTCTTCCCTCGGGTTTCCTTAACTTGCCATATTAATTTGTAAGCCTACTTGAATAATTTGCTTAATTTGTTGGTTCTATATCTACAGTTACATTCAAATCTTCTCTTCGATCTCTCTGTGCCTTAAATATATATATATATTTAGCTACTACTGTGAAGTCATTAAGACTTCAGCTCAGCTCAGATGAAGAGCGCACTAACAGTTTAACAATTGGAGTTGAATTTTAGTTACTCATGACTTATTTCATTTGCATTTTTGTAATTCGAAATCTCTTTCACTGTTTAAAAAATAGTGGCGAGTGGTTGAAATTTAATTTTTAAATTTATTTTGTTAGTGCGTTCTTCAGCCTGAGTGAAAACTCAATATATGGAGGGATAGAAATGGTTCAGCTGCATCTAATAAGCAATGAGATGGAAGAGTTTCATATTTGTGCTTCTTCCTCTTTTAGTTTTTTTTCTTTGTTTCAAACTCCCCTCATTTTGGGGTTTTGGTGGGTATTGGCTCATGGGGAGCACTACCATGTGAGGGATTTGAAGGGGGAGACAATGAGAATCTAAGTAAGCTTTGAATGATGGAGGAGAGAACAGGTCAAACTTACTCTCTTGACACCAACTTTTGTTTTTATTCATGCTAGCTTGTAATATTTCATGGGCTTCTCATTTCTCTTGTGTCCCTTTTGATTTTATTTTATTCCCTATGTATTTATTTATTTTGCTCCCTCTCTCTCTCTCTCTCTCTCTCTCTCTCTCTCTCTCTCTCTCTCTCTCT
>NC_033638.1:6273803-6276123 GCF_001540865.1 Ananas comosus
CTCTCTCTCTCTCTCTCTCTCTCTCTCTCTCTCTCTCTCTCTCTCTCTCTCTGCCATTTCACTAGCTAGCTATAGTTCAAAGCCATAGTTTAATGGCAACATATACCACCTCCATTTAAGGGGAGGTAGGTTCCCCTTCACCTATTGCCTTCAATTACTAGGAGACTCTTCATCCTCCCTGTTGGGAATTTGTTTGGTTGTGGACATGGCATAGCCAATGAAATGAGCTGTCTCCTCTTAGAACAGCTTCTATATATAGTGCATGTACATGATTTTACTCTCTACTTTTTCTACATGGCTTCTCATGCAACATGATCATTTTTCTTTTTTTTGTTGGCCCCACAGTTTTTATTGCATATACTATTAAATATATGGACTATTATAAGACCCCCCTCAAGAGATTTTTTAGCTGTAGACAAATAAATCTTGTCTTGCATGATTTCCATTGAGTGTGACTACACAATATGCAGCATTTGTAAACTGTTTTATTTTTCACCCCGTGGGCCAAGTGTGGTTTTGGTGTTGGTGTTGGTGTTGGTGTTGGTGTTCCTCTACATACATGCAATGACATGCTTTTGTTGTTACTGTTGTTTTCCTTTTTTAGCTTCATTTGAGGCTTACCACTGCCTCTTTATAGTATATATATATGGAACCTTTATGCAACTGTTGTTACGTACGTATAGACTCTTTATAGAGTATGGCTTAAAGGCAAGTGATGAGACCTGTAGAGCTTGTTAATTTATTAAATGGTTGACTCTTCCCACAATCCTTTCCCTTCTCTCTCTTCGCTCCTAAAAGGACCTGTGTGTAGCACCATTTGGAGAGGAGAATGAACCAACAGTGTGTTGGATACTGTGGAGCCAATCATTTGTCAAATAACTATTAATATATATTTTCTTTTGATATAGGGAATTAATATATTCATTTGTTTCCTTTAGTAACAGTGAGCCACTTAAGCTCCTTGCATTAAGACATTTATCTCATGTTTATAAATACTGTTCTGCTGCTAATTAAGTGAATAACAACATTTCATGTGTGCATGTAGCTAGGGTGCACTTATGCATGGAAATTGGTGATTTTGATTTAGAATTTTAATTAGAAGCTTGCATTTCTCTCTCAATGTAAAAAAAAAAAATCAGGAACTCCTGTATCAGTAGGAGATCAATATATATACACTTCACCTATTTGTTTTAGGAGAATATATATATATATATATATATATATATGGTGCATATCTTTTGTCTTCTTATATATTTTTGACATATATGTATGTTCTAGGTATTCAGAGCCATTTTAAGATTGTGTGATAAGTAGACAACCAAGAATTATGCTTTTAGTCTATTTGAAAAACATTGCTGCTGAGCATGGTAGGATGGCCTTACCCTATGTATATGGCCATGCTTTAATTGTAACTGTTTTTTTTTTTTTTTGGTTTGCTCATCACACGTCATGATGAAACTTACCTTCATGCTTCATCACATATGTAGCGCTTGATATGGCATAACAATGCAATTTAAGAAAAATGTGTCCATCCCGACTGTTCCTAAGAGCAAAGTGCAAAGGCTTGGTGGTTGGTACCACGATGACAGCCACAGTTGAACCTATGATCTCATATTTCCAGCTAAAGTTTATTTCTAAATGAAATAAACGATAGCGGGTATCAGGCGGTGGAAAACGAGCAGAGCTCGAGCCGAGCTTATGTCAGCTCAAATTGGCATTGATAATAATTTCGAGGCGCTAATCTAGGGCTCAGCTCGGCTTTGAAATTAATGTCGAAGCGCGAGCTCAGAGCGACATGCCTAGATTTCGGTCGAGCCGAAGCTCGAGCTCCTCACACCGCGCACACACCATTGAAATCTGGTCAACATTATAATAAACAATCGTTTAATTTTATAACATTACCTATATTGATGCAGCACATGTTCAAATAGTATCAAAATACAAAAATAATTGTAAGAGATGTGAGCTAGGACAGTGAGCTGCTGACTAGTGAGGGTCCGAGAGAGCGAGAGAGGAGAGGGAAACAAAATTGGGGATTTGGTCAGAATTTTGACCTGTTATCATATTTTAGGGTTCATGCTACAATAGTAAGTCCTAAACGGAGATGAGTGTGTTATGAAAATTTAGAGTTGTGGCTCAATTGCATACGGTTAGTTTTGTTTTGGGTTCACTTCAAACTAAACGAGAGCACCACACATAATGCACAAATTAGAATTCAAGCCTATTATATTAAAATATAATAATTTATAAATATTAATATATAGTATATATTATCATATAATAATATATAATTCAATTATATACTATTATCATAATATAA